>NW_016690419.1:546698-604838 GCF_001604755.1 Lepidothrix coronata | reverse complement strand
CCCCCCAGGCCCCCCCCGCGGCCGCAGGGGAACTCCCGAGGACACCCAGCACTCACATGCAGACACTCCGGCCGCATTAAAAAAAACAGAGATGAAATAAATACATCTGTATCTGGTTTTGAGGTCATGAGAGATAGTCAGTTACAAAATATTTCAATTAAGAAAAAAAAACCAATGAAGTGATACAGCAACTGATGGAAGAAACTGCCTGCAATATAAAGATCTTTGAGAAGCTCTGTGGCAGTAACTTCCTCTACATTCAGGTGTTCCAAGAATTGTCCAAGTTTTATTCATAAATTTCAGCAGTACCTTTCTCATTCATCAAACACTTGCTGATCTTCTCACTACTGAAGGGACAACCTTTAGTTTTGGCTGATGTTTGAGCTCGGGGTGTTCATCTGAATGTCCGATTCTCAGAGAATCCTGATCTTCCAGTAGAGCAGGAAATAGGTGGGAATAAACAAAACTCAAGTGCAGTTGAACAGAATGGTGAAGGTATCCTTTTGTAAGCACAGAGGACAGTGCACATGTAAAAACTTCAGAAAAACCATTGGTGGAATCAGACATATTGTAAAATGCTGGATGCTGTGGGGATGCTGAAAGGGAATGGGAATTCCTAGCAGGCATGGCACACTGTTCTTTGGTTATCCTGAGAGACCCAGCAGGTCCCTTAATTTTGACTCTTCTGGTACTCTTGGAGTCATACAAATTTTAAAGAGGTCTCGTCTGGTCCTGCCAGACAATGAAGTATTTTAATTATTAACCGCAGAAGGCTGCCTGTAGCTCTGCAGCCTCACAGCTCCTCGGTGGAGGATTGCACAGATTCGTTCCCTCTGGATATGACCATACTACAGCAACTTGCAGATGCATCAGTCCTAGTACCAGAGATACAACTGAAGTTATTTATGTAGGTATAGTATATAGCTCAGATGGTTGTTTTAGTCACTAAATAATCTTAGACACTTCCCTATTCTGCTACTTTTTGCTGCTTTTGATAACAATGTCTTATAATTACTTGCTCCACCACAGTATAGTCAGTAGTATCTATGCACTTTCTGCTTCAATCCGTTTTAATTTAAACTGGGCAGTGTTGTTGAAAGCTGAACGAGGGGATTTGACCCTCTGTGAGTAGGTTAATGCCTGCCTGACAATGGTGCTCAGAGGTGTAGTCTGACAAAGTTGTGGCTTTGTTTTTTCTTCCAATCCTGAAGTTATTTGCAGTCATTTGTTTATTTTATTGAATTTCAGGCTGCTGTATTAAAGCTGTGCCACGCACGGTTTCCAGCTCACGAGTTTTAATCCGTGTCCGTCTGAGAAATTTTAATTGATCTGTCATCTAAAACGTAGGAAAATATTATTTTCTTGGTGTAATTTACTTTGAAGTCAGACGTGGCTGGTCTTGGGGGAGGTCGGGAGACTCGAAGGAATAACAATAAATTAATAATGGGGAAGCTCAGCTCTCTCCACCGGTGCTTTGTGTGCCTCAGTGTCTGAGCAGCAGTTTGGAGCTGTGTAGTATCGGTTGCTTATCCAAATGTGGGCACTGTGTATAACAAATTATACCTCTAGAGACTATTGGAACAGGCCTTGTAAGTAATTACTCTACCACTTTGCGCTGCCTTCCCTCTCTTACTTGTCTGCTTCTTGCTTACAAACAAAAAGTGCTGTAAAAACAAGGCTCTGCAGGGTTTGCATTCTGAACATGCAACCCAATTGCTCCTTGAGTAACAGGTTTCTCGTGCAAATAAGCAAAAATTGCCAAATAATCTGTATTACAATTGCAGTCCTTTTTTTTTAAGAGCAGCAATGGCAGAATTTTCTAGACTCGCCAAAGTTTTCAGGCTGAATCTTGACCTCCCAAGAGGCTGAAAATGTTCCTCTGTCCACCCCAAATTTAGTAGTGGCTCCGGGAGGCTGTGCTGGTGAGCCCAGACCCCATCCTGATGTGCTTCAGAGCTGCTGGTACCGGGTGGGCACCACTGCTAAATAAAGAATGGACATTCACAGGTCCAAAAAATTCACAGAAATCTCCCAACCTGTCAACACCTGGGAATACTCTGCTTAGGGAGATGCCCGAGAGGAGGAGAGGGAGCTCAGGTGGAGAAGGAGCCTCTTTGACAAAGAGAAAATGCTAATTCAGGGTTTTTTATTTTTTTTCCTACCTCATGTCAGCTTTGATTTCTTCTTCATCTTTGTCTACTTCCCTAAATTATCTGCCATAATTGTGCAAGTGGCTTGAATGAATGAAGGCTTTGCCTAATCAAATTTTGAAAGACTGAAATGCAGGTATAATCTGATTATCCAAGCAAAATGCCAAAATAAAAATAACATGCAAGTGATTGGTGTGACCTATGGAACCCAAATTTAGCTTGTTGGTTGTCTTACTGAAAGTGCTTTGACTAAAACTGACAGCACCTTTCATGTCTATACAACAAGACAAATAACTTCACCTTAGGGATGAAAAATGACTCTTTGTAATGGACACCTTAATTTTAGTGCCTTGTGGTTCAAGGGCGGGTATTTCAACAAGACTGATGCAATTAGTCATTCCTTTTTCTTGTTAAATTACAAGTAAATATGCAACTTAAAGTAGTTTTAGGCTGATTGTATCACACTGGATAAATGTATGAAATGAATATGTAGATCATTGATTTTGCTTTCTTTATTCTTGGAGCTGGATTTAGAGGTCTTGATAACAGTTGTTTCTGATCAGGGTTGTTTGTGTTTGTATTAAGCTCTGGACAAAGGTATGTACTGTAAGAGAGAGATGTTAAACTCATCCCTCTCAAGTACTGCTGTGTGTTACAAAAATGCACATACATGTATTGCTTCATCTTGCCTAAATCTCTCTTTGTGCAGTGACTGCAGAGTAACTCAGGTTATTTTAAGGCTATCCCTGGAGTAAAATGGCTGTGTTTTGTTGTACCTGGGTATGTGCCTGGTAGGGGAACCAAAAAATCAGTTTTCCAGGTGAAGATTTTTCAATGCAGTTTTCTCAACGTGATCGAAGTAACTGGTGAGCTTCCCCCTGAAATCTCTGATAGCATTTTTTGAACCTTCCTCTCATTCCATTTGCCACCTTGTTTCCACAAACTGCTAGTATGCCCATTTTCCTGTAAATCTGGTATTCATTCCAGCTGCCATCTGTTCTTTGGCTGGAAATACACTTTGAATCACGTGAACCACAGGTTGTTTGGGTGCTCTTACCTGTGCCAGGATCCTCTGCTGCTACTAACAAGTGGTAGGAAACACTTTGAACTGACTTACTCAATCATGACTAAGGGTTTCTAATTTAGGAATCTGCTTAAAAGGGGCTGCTTTTGCCAAAGGAACGTAATTCACATTAAAAAGGTGCTGTAGCTCTTTTCCTGATCCAATTCAACCACCCCATAACTTTTAGCTGCCTTTCTTTAAAGTGCCTTGGCAAGCTGTGACTGTGGCAGGCTAAGATGCTGAGGCAGCAAGACTCAAGACTCAGCATCTCTCAGCTTCAGACACTGAATTTAAATGTAAAAGTCAAACTTCAACCTCTGTCCCTTTTATCAGGGTTGGGTATTTCCCAGGAAGATCAAATATTCTGAACAGAGACAAACTGTGAGGATAAAAGTCTCTTTGATTTACAGATTTGTAGACTTCTGTCTGACAAGGTTATTTACATTTTATTCACAATGAAAGAAGTTTACTTCTGATGACAGAAAAATATGTAGGGGATGTATCTAAAATACATGCAATTAAATAAATTGATTACATTCAAGATGAGTTAAAACTATATTATTGATTTCTTTTCAGGAGGCCCATGTACAGTACTGAATACAGCTGCCTAAATTGCAGGTTTAGATTTTGGAACTGGTCATTAGCACAGAAATTAAGATACTTCTGATACTAAAAATAAACACATTAAGGGCAAAAAGCCCTTCATGACACTTCATGGAGATACTTTTAACTTTCTGGGCTGAGGAATGCAAAGGGAAGTTGTATCCAACCTGTAAATCCAACTGCAGTAGCACAGAGCAACTTCTGTTGAATCCAGAGGTGGAGGTTTGGGCAGGTCAGGGTCACAGTCAGAATGTTCAAATCAATAATATTTCAAAGCTATCCTAATACTCTGCTTCCAGCCTAGTCCTGTCTTTCCTTCAACCCCCCCCTGCTGGAATTCTTTCTTAAAAATTCTTTCTTGGCAGGAGTCAGGCTGGTAACACAGGTCCAGGCACAGGCTTTGTGTTCCAGCCAAACATTATCTTTTCCTCTGCCAAGGCAATTAGAGTAAATGAAGTGAAGCTGCAGAGACCAGATCATCAAGAGTAAATCATTGCAGAGCCTTTAACCTGGGAACACCTACAAGTCTGAGGCAAGCAACACTTTTGGACTCTGGTCATTTGTTGATATTTTAATTTTACTTTAGTTCTGGTTTTTTTTAAATAGTCTGTAGTCAGTAGCACTTTTGACTTTAACGGTCTCTGACTTATCCCAATAATTTTTTTCTAATTTAAATAATCAGAGCTAGGGTCAGAATGAGATATTTTCCAAATTATTTCTTTGTAAGTGGTGATAGATACTTCCCATACATGGTATTGACTGAATGTCTGTTTGAATAGCTAATGAAAGAAAAGTATTGATTTTGTTTGTTTTTCTAACTCCTGTAATATTTTTTTTTTGTTTTGCTTAGTATAGCCCTTGTTCTTTAAAAGCTTTTGCTCAAATGTGTGGGGAAGGCAAAGGTGTTTATCTTATTGTTTCTTGCATTGAATCATATGGATCCTTGGAGATTGATTAACCTAGAAAAAGTGGAAGTATTTCTTAATGGAGTATATTGGTTTTAAATAAAGCCTTTATCCTAGAAGGTAATTTAAAGCAGGTTCCAGTGTAGTCTTTATGCTTTTTTTCCTGTGAGCAGTAGTTGCCTCTGATGTAAATGGCATCAAAATGACAGACAAACAATCATTTAAGGTGCATTTAATTTTCTTGGCTCTTTCTGCTCGTGTGCAGAAGGGTAACCCCCACCCTGTTGATCGTGTTTGGGTCAGTGAGAAAAATTCCTTGATGGAAATAAAGTAGTTTAGAAAGTGGATTCTTTTTTTTTTTCAGTTTAGTTATTGAATTTTTTCTAAAAAAAGTTTGCTCAAGTCAGAAAAGTGACTATTTTGTCACTCAGATTTGAAATGTAACAGACAACTATCAGGAATTTTTGGCTTTGTTTCCTTTGATATTCCATGGTACGTGTAGCAAGATTCAATCTCAGTGACTAATTTTAAAACACTCAGTTGGAATGTTTGAGCTTTTCAAGCTCTGAGTTTCCTTTTCTGTGAAATCAAAACTTCAACTTTCAGGGAATAAACTACCAGCAAAAGGCTGTGAAACCACGAGCAGCTTCTTCAGGATGTACTTCTGTGGAGAAACTGGGAGAAATCACATATCTGCTGCTCCACATGGAGCATACAGTACAATTTTCCAAAATGTGTTTGGCTTGGCTGGTGATAAGGAAGTGCTCAACAGCGGCTTTTTAGCCAAGAAAAAGACTGAATATCACTGATATTTGAAAAAGAAGTTGCAGTTACACTCTTCCTTCATGGTGCTGCTCCTCAGGAGCAAAGGTCGCTGATTAGCAAATGGTAATATTAATTTACAGCATGAATACTCAATTCTGGGTTTTGCTACTTTTATCTGTTAGATGTGTTTGCAGTAGTAATGCCAAATTCTTGGTTAGGTGACTGTCAGAGACTGAACAGTTAATGATTTATGCATTCTAAGAGACTTCTGCAAGCTTTTGACTTTCTGATGGGCAACTGGGCCCATCCCCCTGCTCCTCCAGTGCAGAAGATGTCAAGCCCCGAAAAGGTGGGAAGAGACCACGCCCTCCACATGAATTCCGTGCCAAAAAGGGGGACACCAACCTATGAAAACAACTCCCCGCCCTGGGGGAGGTGCTAAGGATATGGATTTTGACTGGTGACTTTGGGGGTTTGGCGGGGTTTTTGCTTTTCCTTCTCCCCCCACCACCTGCGGATCAAGACATCGCTGGATCCAGTGGGCGGTGATTATCTCATCTTCTTTTCTTTTCTTGCTCTCCCTTACTCTTACCCTGTCTTTCTCTCCCCTATGCATTTTTCTCCTCCCCAGAAAGGTTATGACAGCACCCAAAATGTTAACCTACCTATCGATACAAAACTGTTAAAATAAATCTTGTCAATATATGTTTTCAAACACCGATTATTTAGTGTCGTTTCGCTTTAATCCACCCCAAAGGAATTATTGATAAAAACTTGAGTTACCCCCCTTCCCCTTTTCCTGGGGCGGGTCGTAACAGTGACATTCATATACTGTGTAACATATCACATCTAATAATGCACAGGAATGAAAAGATTATTTAAAAGGAATCCCAGAACAGTGTTCCCTGGTCTCTTGCAGCAGAATAATTGAGGTCTGTACCACAGCCCAAGTTCAGCTGGATTTATCCCTTTTAAAGTTAATTTACTACAAGAAGGTTTTGGATTTTTTTTTCTTTTCTGTTTTCTTTCAGATTCTTTTACCTCCCTCAATTACTGTACAACAGGCAAGAATTTAATGCTACATTTTAGGGCAGAGGACTCTAATTGAAAGCCTGCAGTGAAGTGGTTAGGGAATCAGTGTTTCCAAGTTCTAGATTTTACCCTGACCTCTAATCCCATTAGGAAGTCCTCTTCAAGATGTTAAAACCGAGTCCTCCACGTGGTTGGAATGTGGAAACAAATCTCACATCAAAGCTTTGATGTTTCCACTCAGTGTGTGAAACATGACGTGTTTACACTTGGTGTTTTACAAAACTTATAATCAAACAAATAAGTGGAGCAAACTTGCAGCAAAGCCCCAAAAGCCAAAGGGATAACTGTGGATTTGCATAAAAGCCCCCTCCTATGCATCTTGGATAACTGCAGGTCTATCTGTTTTGTGACTTGATGCAGTTTAAATAAACTGAAAATAAGCTGTGTGTAGGGTTTTGTTTTAAACACAGAAAGGATAAATTCTCGTTTGCAATAAGATGAAGTTGGTTTGTGAAAGCATTAACCAGCGATGTGACTTACCAGAGAGCGATCACACACGGGAGAAGGGTCTGTAAACACAAACTTTTATATAAATATGAGAAATGAGACCTTAGGTTTTGTCATTCTACTCCGTGCAGGAGGATTATGCACTGTCCAATGGATTGTGGCTGTAGAGGCAACAGGAAATCCAGCAGTAGTTGGTTGGTCTAAGAATATGGCTTTAAGTGGTCTTCTCTGTGCTCTTCTACCACCAGCTGTCAGAGAAAAACTATCCAAACCTGCCTGCTCTGTGCATACCTAAACTCTAACCCAGCAAATAAGCCTGACTATCTTTAAAGAAAGGGTTTTTTTCTGTTTTTCTCTGTCTGCAGGACTTGCAGAGGGCTGTCATGGTCACACCAAAATGTTTGATGCCAGAGTGCATTGGAACGAGCAGAAACACTTCCTGAGTGCTCGGGGTAAGCAAAGTTAAAAAGTATAAGATTATATTGAACAAGTAAAAATTGTGAGCCCTCCCTTTGCCCCCAAAAGAGCTGTTTGTGGTGTTTGCTTTTCCAGTCAAAGCCAAGCTTGACTGACACGTTGTGAGAAAATTTAGGTAACTGTGAAGGACTTCAGTTAATGTTTTATTGTCAGAATGAAGCAAACTGGTTTATAAGAATCATTATTGAAGTTGAATGTTATGAAAGGGTGTCCCTGTCCATGGCAGGAGATAAGAACTAGATGGTCTTTAAGGTCCCTTCCAACCCAGGCCATTGTGTGATTCTGGAAGGTAGAACAGTTTTTGCCCTCCAAAGTGAAGGGCCATGAATTTTGTGCCACTGGAATTGGACAGTCAGTTTTCCTGTAAGATGTTTAAAATAACTAGTCTAAACCCTTCTGGCTAGTGATGATTAGTGACAAAGGATGAAATGTTTCTTCCTGGTTAGTTAGAGCCCAATCATAAATTACTGGAATTCAGTGTTAATCCTTCCAATGCTGACAGGAGCAGACAGATCCCAGCAGTGCTTAATGTCAACATTGGGATGTGCCACCTGTCTTTGATAAAGGTGTTGGAGTCTATGATTCTATGATTGCATGGTTAATAATATTTTTTTAAGGGTTAACATTATAAAATTAGATTTCCTGACACACTAAGCATTTCTTAACATGGCTCCTGTTCCCAAAACCATGGTCTGTGCAGTTTCTTCTTACACCATGAGGGTCTCTTTAAATTACAGCCTTACAAGAACGTGGGATTGAATAGAGTTGAGGTTTCCTGGTTTTACTCTAAAAATAGATTGAAACATAAGAAGAACAAGAAAGTTTCACGTCTAGCTTGAAGCTTCTAATTGCACTAAAAATAACCTTTTAGAAGGGCAGATAAGAAAACAGATGTACCATTTTCATGCTTCTGCCTTTTTTAGCTAGTGATCTATATTTGGGAATTTCAGCCTTTGTGGGACTTGTATTACTGTTAGGTTTTTCTCAGCAGTGTGTTATCCATTGGAATTTCAAAATTTAAGTCCACACACCCATGTTCAGTAGCTCATACTGGGGTCCACACTGATTTTTCATCGCTGTGACTTAAGCTGTTAGTGTAATTCAAAATCATTGCTGCTTCCTCCATATTTCAGATGTACTCTTAGTGTTGAAAGAGGTGATGTGTAGAAATAGTTCACTGATCAAAATCACTTAATGATTTATTTAATCGAATTTCACAAAGAAGCTTAAGATGTCTTCAAATGTATTTATTGTTTGGCATCAAGAAGGGGTGGAGCTGTCAGTGAGGAGAGTTTTTGGGGTATAAATTGCGTGTCTAGAATTAATGTTAAATGCTTGAAATCAAAGCAGTTTGGTAGGATGCAGGAATTACACAGACATTTTTGTTTCCTTTTTCAATGAATCTTTCTGCTAAAATTTTCAGAGGACTTGCAGAAAGCCTCTCATCTGAAATTTTATATTTGTATAAACATTTTGTCTTCAAACTTCTTGCTGCAATATTTATGTAAAATACAATATGTGGCTGAACAAGTAATGTAGATGCATTTCAGTATGCAGAAACATATTCATGAACATTTATTTCTGTGTTCATCTGAATTAATTGTACAACTGAGCTGTGGGTCCTTCCCGGATATAAGTAAAGCATCTTTCTTTCATCCTTGTCCTTTCTAATGAAACAAAAAAATATACTGATCTATTAACCCCACTGGAAGTTTTATCACAAACAATTGGGGGTTACTTTAGCTAATATGACATCTGTGCATAATTATGCATCCCATCACTCTTCCTTGTGCTGCTCTGCTATTCCTCAATTGAAAGTGTCAGGGTAATACCACAAACATAGTGGTGCTGGATTTTAATCAGTGCAGACACAGGAAGCAACTGTTCACTAGCAAGATCAGAATAAAATAAAAATGCCTTGAAATTATAACTTCTAAATAAAAAGCTGATTTTGTTGGTTAAAGAAAACGTTCTCAAAGTGTTCCTTATTCTAGGTGTATTTTCCATCTGTCTCAGTTGATAAGGAACTTCTGGCAGTCTAATGAATTCTTTGATCACTCTGCCACTTCTAAAACTACTAAACCTGTATTTTAACCAATTTGAAATATATTCATACACATCTGTAAGAGTTTCTTCAGAAAACCTTGTTACAGAGAAAGTCTCACTTTCTTTTACAGAAATGGATCAAATCAGAAAACTCTCCTATTTGTATTCACACGGAAAAGAGCAACTGAGTTATAATCTTAGTATTGGATTAATATATACGTTGATCCTCTTAATTTTGGTTTGTTTTAAATTCTGGAAGTTCATCTCAAGTTTTCCATACGATTCATCCTAAATTCACGTTGTATACATAAAGTAGCAAAGAGAGGAGCATAGGGGAATTAAATAAGGATACTGATGGCTTGCTTTGCGGTGTTGAAATTCTTCCGGGAGTGCTGCCTGCCTATGTAAAAATCAAAAGGATAATACAAAAGAATGAAATGTTATTATGGCTTGAGTGATAATCAAAATTGAGAAATGCAGCCATGAAGGCTGGCGGGTGAGATTCAGTTTCTGACAATACTCAGTGGTTCAGTGTTTTCTTAGGTGGCCATCATCATACAACAGTTTATCCTCAGCTACTTCCAGTGAAGACAGGAAAGGTTTGCGGCTCTGTGGTGACACATCCTTGTTTCCCTGAGCTTTGATTACAGTGGCCAGACATTTCCTCTTGGGATTAAAACCTCAGAGCTCTGTGTACAAGCTCGGGCAGTGGTGTGGAGCATTAACCATAGCAGTTTGCCTACTAAGTAAACCCAGGCAAATATAATATAGTATTCCTTATTATAGAGACCATATATTTTTGAGAGAAAGGTGGTTTTATGTTTCTTGGTATCACATATATTGAGCTCGTGGAAGTGTCATTTCCAACAGAGAATACAGATGCTGTAAGCTGGTTTTTGTTGTTTTGTTTTTTTTTTTTTTAAAGAGGTTGTTTTCACCTCCACCCAGGAATTACAGCACTCCCCAGGGTGACTTTATCATTTGCTTCTGCCTGAGGAGTCGACCTCAGGAACACTGATCTATTCAGAAGGCCTGTGCTAGAAGGTCTAACATTGAATCTCCCTCCTTTGTCTGCCCAATGGGGTGCTTTGTGTAAAATATCTGAACATGTGTTATGTCAGAGAGAATGGTGGTTAGATGAAAGGTAATAGTAGTCAGATGAAAGGCCTATTTTCAAATTAACACTGTGCTGGTAGTTGAGGTGAACAAGTGTTGGGTGTTTTCACCCTTTAGTCTCTGTGTTGTTCACTGTCCTGTGTATCCATGTATTCAATGAGAATGAGAGACAGAATAACTCCGTAGTCTCACGTCTGACTCATATGGAAGTAGTATAAATATTTGCAACAGGTATTTTATGATCTTATGCCACGTGGAAAACCACAGAACATGTTTAAAGGATGTGTCACTGGTTATCCCAGCATCCTCCTGGAGTGTGACTGCCAAGGGTTCAAATCTCTTCACATAGTTTGTCCTTGAGACTGAATTCTGGGTAAAAACATGAGGGCTGTTTTTCTCTGCACCAACCCCATATCCTCCTCTCTTTCCTCCCTCCCCAAGTTGAATTAAACCTAATTTGTGGTTTTGGCCAAAACTTGTATTTTCAAGATGACAGAAGAGTATTTGGTGTTCAAGTTATTTTGAAAAGAGGGGGAAAATAACCATGTAAGCAAGTTAAATGGTAGTTTTCTTTGTTGGATAAGGCAGTTACAAACCCACCAAATAATATAAAAATACCTATTGACATTTACCTGAAATGGGGAAATGTCCTTCAACCATGGAGATGATGCTGTTTCAAATCTACTCACTGACACAATCACTCTAAAGTTTCTGTCTGTATTCCTTTTATACCAAAAATAGTAAAAGAATGTATGAGCTAAGTGGTCCTCAGTGGCATCCTTTAGAGTGAGAATGTGGCTCAAACATGTCCCTTCACTCTGTTCATGTTCTACAAGCTACAATTTGATGTCATATCTATTTAGAGGACAAAACAATTGAATAAGATAGACTATTGTTTAAAGCTTTTCAATAGTCACTTAAGATTCAAGCACAGATTCTTGACAGACCTTGAAAGAGAAGACGAAACCATCTGGACAAAGATTGACAGACAAAATAAATAACAAAAGATAATTTCACATGAGTTGCCAGACTGATTTTCTTTGTGACTTTCAGATACAGCAGGCAAGTGCCTGCTTCAGCTTCTGGCTGTAAATTCTGAGCAAATACCATCCAGTAGGCATTTCGAATTTGAAGTGTGATTTACACCATGTGCCTGTGATATTGGAGGGAGGTGTGTTTTAAACAAATGAACATTTTAATATCCACTCTGTAGATAAACAGCCTAAATTTGTCATGACTGAGAGGTGTAGATGATTTGTCTAATTTCTGAAACAAATTACATTACCAGTCTTTTAGGATATTGTAGAGAGAGACCAGAGGAACAAAAATCTTGTGATAAGGAGTAGATATTGTGAACTCAGCAATTTGAGAGAAGGTATTTTATACTTTGAGGAATGGAGTGTTTTGCTGAGACAGCTCTCACCCACTTGGATACAATGAGGCCTTGAACTGCTTATTCTGATATGGTGTATTTGCATTTTCTCTTTGTTTCCTACCACACTTAAATAAGCTGAATAAAGTAATGGGGTAAAGAGAAGGAATGTTTTAGATCTGAGGTGGTGAACCACCAAACCAGCATTTACTAGCAACTTGATTTTCAAACAAATGTCAGAATGGTTTTTTTGTCACTGCATTGCTCTAAGTAACCTTCAACTAAACATCATGTGAGTCTATGCAGTCTCTGCAGGGGTCTCCTAAATGCCCCTGTTCTGTTCAAGCTTCCAAAGGTATGGCTGCTTATGTCCTATAAGCAATTATCTCCTTGTCCAGTGATGCATCCTGTGATGCTGGAGCGTTGTGAATGTAAAATCAAACTGGTTCCCTCCCAGTGAACCTTGTTTTGGACCTTGAAGGCATTTTATAAGTTATTTCCAGAGGGTTTTTTTTCCTTTCTATTACATATTTGGTAGCATCCATTTCAAATGCAAAAGCAATGTGGTATGTCCCCAGCCAGCTGGTTAGATTTCCCTGGGATTTGGGGAGGGGAATGCATGATGTAGTTGGTAGACAAATAGTACAGAGCAAAAATTTATATTCCGTTGCTCCTCTCCAGTAAAAAAATCTTAGAACAACCATTACATGCCCTACTTGGACAGTTGTTTCTTGACTCTGAAGAAAAATTGGCTAAACTGAACATTTGCAAGCGGTCCTGTCACAAAAGTAATAAGATTTTTAGCTATGAACATACATGCAATTTACCTAGAAAATGGCTCAAAGTGTAGCATCTGGAAAACTGTTTTTTCCTCCTCTCCCTGCCAAGCACTTCCATTTCATAATGTCAAATTCAGACAAGCACATTGTAGCCTGACCAGTGAATGCTGCGCTGACATTAAAAAGCAGGTTTGGGAAACAGTTTGAGAGTCTCTGGAGCAGCAGATTTCAAACAGGGGTGCTGCAAAGCAGAGAGGGGAAAGCAGCGTGTTGGAGCGTGTCGAGTCTTGAATTTATGAATGTTAAGACAGAATTCCATTTATCCTTGGTGTGAGTTCATCACAGTCATTTGTGCTTGTCTTCCCGTGCAAGAATAAAGAATGGAGTGGTGTTTGGGGCAGGGGGTTATTTTAGGTCGGTGGTTATTATACTCATATGACAATATTTGTTGAATGTGTGCACATCTTGAATTGTGATTTCAGTGAGGTTTTTTTTTTCCAAATAAGTGGAAATTTTAGAGAAGAGCTGCTTTAAAATAGTGATATTTCCCTCTATATCTGTCTTTAAAAGCAGCACTGTATTCAATATAGTGGCTTAAATTTGTTTTGCCTCAGCTCAACAGGAAAATAACGGGATAAATATCTTAAGGGGAAGTGACAAAGTAATAATTTGAAAAAAAATCTTATTAATTTCAGTGGCTCACTGTTTATGATTAGATGGAATGCCATAGCTCTAGGTAAGGTTTTGCATGTTTTGCCCACTCCCAGCTGCTTGCATTCAGCAAGTGCATTCCTGTACATGAACGTAGAATGTGAACATTAAGCTGCGTGTCTTGTTTGCTTGAGCAAAATTTTGACTCCCAAACAAAAATTCATGTTGCCATCAGAAAATAATTGCTAAAGTTTCATTGTCTGAAAACACTTCTGTACTGTCTCAGCCTGCTTTTTTGGCTGGCCAAGCCGTGGATACTGTGCAAATCAGATCTCTGCCCTGTGCAGATTGCCTTATTAATTCTGCTCAGCCCTTGCTTTCCAAAAATCAGTGCAGTGTTGTTTTCTCATCTCTAACCAAATATTCATCGTTAATCTGCTTTGGAATACAGCATGGTTTGTGACAGGTCAGTAATATATCTGACACAAGCAATCTGGTGAAACATTACTGTAAGGCAAGCAGGCCAGAAAAACAATTTTAAAAATTAAGAAGGGAATAAAATATATGTATTTTATATATCTGTTTTTTATATAAACAGTTTACAAAGAAATTGTTTTCTGTTCTGAGAAATCTTTTATGTACTGATTGTAATGGAACTGCCCCAGTGTAAGCTGTTGTCATTCTAACAAGGAAGAATGACTAAAGCTCTTGTTTCTAATTTCTGGGTTGCTTTTACTTCAACATGGAGAACTAATTGAAAAATAGTGGACTGTACAATGCAGAAATAAGTATTTTCATCCATAATCAGCATAATGGTGAATTTGGACTCCCATGGGAAATTTAGGATTTTTAATAACCAGGGATAAACACCAGGTTTAATAATGAACATTTTCATCATTTTGAGAAAGTGTTTTCTGGTGAGTGTTTCCCTTATTTGGGATTTTTCAGCTTAAAGTTGATCTGCTTGAGTTGATCTGCTTGACCTTGAAAAAATACCTTTTGTGATGTTTTGGACTTTTCTCTTGAGACATCTGTCTGGAATAAGAAAGTATAGATTCTACCTTTGTGTGCCTCTGCAAATTTTCATTTTGGAGTTAGTTTATAAAAGAAGTTTCCTCATTTGAGAGAAGAGGAGATAAGGTAAACAAGGAGTTTCTTGGCTGCATCCACAGCAATGACAATTCTTGGAAAAATATCAAATATTGACTTCAGTAGTGTTACACTGATTTGGTCTGGCTGAGAATCAGGTGTATATTGTTACAGCAAAAAGGCCAAGAAAACCCATCAGACATTCTTTCTGGGTAGTTTCTGCTGAATCTGTTGTATTTTCTGTTTCCCTTCACTTCCAGGTATTTTATCTGCCTATTGCCATAAATGGATTCATAAGGAATAGTAATATAGAACAAACTCATATAGTATTCCTACTCCCTTATTCTTGCAGCTTTATTTTTAGCTAGAAGACTTCCTCACCCTGACATGGTCATGCTAGATTTGACATATATTATTCCATTAAAGTAGTTTCTTGCTCACCAAGTACTTTTAGCGAAAACCTGCCCTGCAAACCAAAACCAAAAAAACCTCACAAAGAACCCCACTAACCCATATATGATAAAAACAACCCAGAGGTGAACATCTGCTTCTACAAGCCAGGATGGTTTGTTCTTGAAGTGATCCTTCCTGGTGCAACTTCTGTGAATCACTGGCAGAGAACCCTTTTGATGTGCTGTATTACCTTTCTCTTGGAATCATAGAATCATGGAATTAGCTGGGTTGGAAGGGACCTCCGAGATCATCAGGTCCAACCCTCGATCCACTACTGCTGTAGTTGTTAGACCATGGCACTGATGCCACATCCAGTCTCTTCTTAAAAACCTCCAGGGATGGAGAATCCACCACTTCCCTGGGCAGCCCATTCCAATACTTAATTACCCTCTCTGTAAAGAAATTCTTTCTAATATCCAACCTAAACCTCCCCTGGGACAGCTTAAGACCGAGTCCTCTTGTCTTGCTGATGGTTGCCTGGGAAAAGAGACCTCCCCCCTCCTGTCAGGGAGTTGCAGAGAGTGAGGAGGTCTCCCCTGAGCCTCCTCTTCTCCAGGCTGAGCCCACCCAGCTCCCTCAGCCTCTCCTCCCAGCACTTGTGCTCCAGTCCCTTCCCCAGCCTTGTTGCTCTTCTCTGGACCTGCTCCAGCCCCTCCATGTCCTTCCTGAGCTGAGGGCCCAGAACTGGACACAGCACTCCAGGGGTGGCCTCACCAGTGCTGAGTCAGGGGAAGAATCACTTCCTTGGACCTGTTGGCCACACTGTTCCTGAGCCAGGCCAGGATCCATTGGCCTTCTTGTCCCCCTGGGCACACTCTGGCTCCTGTTCAGCTCCCTGTCCATCCCCACTCCCAGCTCCCTTCCTGCCTGGCTGCTCTCCAGCCCCTCTGTCCCAGCCTGGAGCTGCCGGGGGTTGTTGTGGCCAAAGGGCAGGACCCGGCCCTTGGCCTGCTTGAACCTCATCCCCTTGGAATCAGCCCAACTCTCCAACCCATCCAGGTCCCTCTGCAGAGCCCTCCTGCCTTCCAGCTGATCAGCACTCCCCCCCAGCTAATTATTTTACTCTCAGTGTCAGTCGTGCCATATATCCTTAAAGGAAAACATTTCTTGCCATATTGATCTTTTCCTCTGACAATAACACAAATTAAGTGAAAAACAATCCCTAGATGTGCAGAAAGCCCCCCCACAAATGAAAAATGCTTTTCTCCTATGAGAGTACCTGATTAAAAAAAAAAAAGATACTTTTAAAAATTGTGGCATTTGTTTTAATTCAGGTCCCCCTGATTTAAAATAAAATACATTTTAAATTTATCTGAAACACATGCAACCCCCCATTGACTCCTTTGAATCAACTGGCCACCCACTGCGATTTAGGCAAACTCTTGGAAAGAGAGCTCCTGTGGGTGTTAAATAAATGCCAAGTGCGATGTGTGTAAGGAGGAGAGGGGTATTTAAGCTTGGCTTTCTGCCCATTTTTAGGCATCTTTGTCAAATAAAAGACACTGGTAAATGGTGTGGCTGCTGCAGGAAGCAAGCCTCAACAAATTCCAGCCCCTGGGCTCTGGACTAGCCATCTGGATTTGGCAACAAGGAGGTTTTTCTCAGCTTTATCTTTGTTAATGGGCAGAGCACTGATTTAAAAAGTCAGCTTTGAGTTAAAACAGAAAGATGTTTTACTTTGTTTTTATGGTGCTTTGAAGATTAAATACATGTGATTTCTCAGATCTCTTTGTTTCCCCCTTATCCCTACTCCTTCAGTTGCTGTTCTCTAGGGTCTGAGACCTTGTAGGGAATGCTGTTCTTAAAGATGAAGGTGTTTTGCACTTTGGTGTTTTGCCTTTTGCTGTGTAAGTACACTTTGTACACACCCAGGTGCCTGTTGAAGGCAACCCTGTGTTTGTATCTGGTTGAAAAGATAACGCTTTCCAAAAGATAAGTTTCTTTCTTTCTGCTGGTTTCAAATCTAGCAGCAACGCTTGAATTCAGTTTATTTGACTATCAAAGCTAAGGGAATGGTGGAAAGGAATAAATAAATTGCTTTTCAAAACTGGGCACTGATAAGTGCAATAAAAGCTTTTTGAGTTGTGCTGTTTGGCAGGGCAGCAGGGTGGACTCAGGGGTGTAAAAGACGTCAGGGGTGTAAAAGATGTCAGCCAGCTCCGGGTTCCTTTTTCCCTATGGGGCAAGAAGGACACTTGAATTGCTTAAAGGGAGGACTTAATACTCAAAATTTCTGTATATGCTGTAGCAATATAAATGAGTGAAAAAGGGAGAGTATATTTCTTGATGTAGTTTAATAATTTGCAGTTGCATTGGGATGAAATTTCCATAAAGGATATAAAATAACAAGTGGCATATTGTAAATTAATCACCAAATACTTTGGGGTTAAAAATAATTTTTTCTCCTTTGGTGGGTTGTATCTCACTTGTTCATGGTGGTCCTTCTTGTACTTCCCCTCCAAAGGTAAACTGTTGCACTAGTCTGTGGTGGAAACTACAGTACTGCACATGGTGGGAAGGAATTCAATGGGTCCTGTGTTTCTAGTCCTAATGGAAGGGAAGTGGAAGGATCCTTTTGTGAGAGTTTGTGTGGGGGAGGTTAAGGATATCCAACATTCCTCGCTTGTTTTCTCTCCGAAGAGCTTGTAGTAGTATTTTAGGTGCTTTCCACCGTTCTTTTGTCTGTATCATAACACATTGTGAGGAAAAAGGGGTTTCTTTGTGTTGTTGTAGATAGCTGATTCTGCAATTGTTCTTCTGGAATAATTTCATTTTAGGAGGCAAGAATTGCTGCTGTGTTTCCCTGTGGAGACTCGTATATACCCGTTACCTGTTACCCTCTTACTGCGCTTGAACAAGGATAAGTGTTGTTATTATGTGACTGATTATTTCCTTTGCTGTATTCTATGTTTTTCTTGTAATATGTCTCTGGAATAATAAGATGATTTTGGTGAATAGCAATGAAAACAGCTACCACTTGAAATGGGAAGCTGGCAAGGTGTGGGAATATGTTTTGGTGTACACATTTGTGTTACTAGAACGTGTGAATCTTCATCTTTAGCAAACCTGTGGGGCTTTTATTTTTCTCTTTTTTTTTTTCTTTTTTCTTTGCATATTAACCACTGCTAAATGCAGAAAATCCGGGATACATTTTGTGTTGGATTTACGCTTACTTCTACGGAAAGGTGGATTTGGGACATTCAACAACAGTCCAAATGCCTGTAATCTTATGACACAAAATGGGTGTTTTCTCTATATAGAAGAGGGTTGTGATATCACTCCCAATTTTTTACAAAGGAATCCTGTTTATCATCCTTTCCTTATATTATTATTGTACTTTTCTAAGATGTTTTTTGTCTTATTTCTATATGAGGAAGTCTGTTTTTTCTCCAGTCAGGTGAGCTTCTGTTTCCAGCAGAGCTTGTTTTTCTGCCAGAAGTGTAAATCTGCTTCGTGACTTTCTTTGACTCTGTCAGTGAGAGGAAGTTTAATATTTCTTGCCATATTGATCTTTTCCTCTGACATTAACACAAATGAAATGAAAAACAATCCCTAGATGTGGGAAAAAAACCCCCAACAAATGGAAAATGCTTTTCTCCTATGAGAGTACCCGATTAAAAAAACCCCCAAACACACTTTTAAAAATTCTCGCATTTGTTTTAATTCGGATCCCCCTGATTTAAAATAAAATACATTTTAATTTATCTGAAATACATGCAACCCCCCCATTCCTGGAGGGGCTTAAAGGTTGGCAGGGTATGTTGCAGGAACAAGTTAAGCACAGCTTGCATCTACCTTGGGAACCCAAAGGTGACTTGTTGACCACTTCTAGGTATTTTGGCTGTGATTCTGTTTAAACTAATTACTGCAATTTTGTTCACAATTAAGTAGCTACTCAAAGGACATCTGAAGCAACATTGCCGAGTGAATTTTTGTTCCATGTTTTAAAAGTCAGAAATCTCATTGATTTCAGCACACTGGAGCACTGAAGAGCAGTCCTAAAGGAGAAAGAATGGCATCCATATTTTGGGCAGAGAGATGTGGGGCCAGACAACACTGCTGAGTTTTCTCCATCAAGTTCATGAGTCCTTTCAACATATTGTAGCTTTTTCTGCCTATCCAAGTGGCTCTAGAACAATCACAGATGTCCACTAGAATATTAATTGCCATTAACTCAGTCATATATTAAAATGAGATATCTATGGGTATGCTCTAATCACAAGAAAATAGGTAACAAGTATAAAATGATATTGAAATAATTGTATTAAAACACAGTACATATTTGCTTGTTAAATGTAATATAGTGTAAACTGAATAAAATAGTCAATTCACTAAGTACCACCTATACCTTAAATCACCAATTTCAATCCTCCATGTATTTTCAGTGATTAGATAAATAGCATGCAAATATGTCAATTTAACCAAAAATAGTAATATAATTTTCAAGCAGTATTTAAAATAGTATTCCAAATTATCTTACATCGTATGTGAGAGAGAAATGCAGTGAGGGGACTTGTGAGGCAGACATGCCAGAGAGGAAAGACACAGATTCTACCTTAAAAAGGCAAAACACAATTAGAATTTACCCATGAACTATGCAGAAATATTATATAAATACTTGTTCTGTAATCATGTGGCATCAATTCTGTTCAGTGACCTGGCATCTACCTTAAGACAAATGACTTGTTTTACTATGGGATATACCCACCATGGAAGCTTCATACCATACACATGGAACAGGGATACCAACCCTACAGTGAATTCCAGTTTTATTTCTAGAACTCTCTTTTTTGCTGCAAACTGTGCAAATTCCCCTTTTGGAACCATTTAAACCCTAGGAATTCTGCTTAAGTGTAGTAGGATTCCGTTTAATTAAGGAATGAAGGAAAAAAAGCCAACTTTTTTTACGTAGGATAACGTTTTGTAGGATTGGTTCTGGCAACTCCGTCGCGAAGTGGTGCGTGTGGTGTAGGGTGGAAGTGGTGTGGAGGGGCTATGGAGACATGTTAAGCAGCTGATCCATATCAGTGGATCAACAGGAAGATATCCATATCTTTTAGTTGCTACTTCCACTCTTTTTCGCTCTCCTCCTTCCCCAAGCACATTGCAGTAGACCTGCAAGCACAACTCCATATGGAGGAAGGTATCGAGGTCAAAACACTTCAATCTTGCCTTCAAAATGCTCATTTTGTGCGGTGACAATTGTGCTGCTTGAACAATTTGCAAGTTGAGGTTGAGGCAAAAGCGTTGCCATTTATTTCGTCGAAGGTGAGCGAATGTGATGGTCTGGAAAGGCAGGGCAACCTGGAGAACAGATCTAATTATAGCTGCAGCTTATTTCAGTCATATTTCAGGAATGCTGGTGGGAACTGTCACTTCTAGCAGAATCTTGTTTCTTGCCCCACAGTGTCTAGAAACATCTTTGCTTACTGTAGCAGACAAAATCGTGTCCCTCTCGTAATCTCAAAACACCAAGGGGAGAGGTCAACTGGCCTGTGTGTCCCATCCAGGGACTCCATGCAGTCTTTTCCCCATCAGGATATCTAATCAACTACAAGTCCCTTCTGTGACCTCTTTTGTAGACATGACAAGGTCTTGTCTGATTACTTAAAAATTTCAGACAGTTACAATAAAAATCTCAAACCTTTTAAAGTAAAAAAATATTTGTCATTGATGTCAATTCTCTGTATCACAAGGCAAAAATTAATACCACGTTGCTTAAACTGAAATAAAAACAATAAAATGGGTGGCAGGAAAATTAAATTTGAGTGTAAATGTTCTGTAATTCCAGAGAGGCTCTTTTATTTCACCTGCTGTCTCCATTAACTGAATGCAATTTCCATTACAGAACCCCCCTTTTTTTTCCTCGTGTCATTTGTAAAAATAAATGCTGTTTTGCTAAAGAATGAGAATAAATCAGAAGGGAGGAGTTTAGGCAGTAAATATTTGTGAAGTGTATGGGGCTTCTGGTGGCTTACTAGTTAAAATGTGTGTTGTTTCAGATTAAAATAGAATGTACACTCTGCATTGGGAAAAGCTATTTAAGGAAAGCTTGTTTTGTCTCTGCTATTGAGAGCATAGAAGTAGGTGAAGACTGATCAAGAATAATTGAGTATGAATATTTCATCCATGAAGGAATTTTTCAGTGTAAAAAATAAGACAACAGAGGGGAGAAATGGATGAAAATAGCACTGGGACATTAGGAAAGGGGGAAAAAATCCCTTCCTTCCAATTTTTATTGTGGAAGGAGAAAGTGGAGCTGAAGCTGTAGGTCAGGAAAATTTGCCCTTTAACATCTGCCCAGAGTCTGCTCACACCAACAGTTCTGCATTTTCCCATTTTCTAAATAGTTTTTTTTTCCTACTAATCACTACCCGGGATAAAGGAAAATATAGGCAAACATACAGCAGAGCTGAATGGTTTTTGTTTCTCTGCATATAACTTCAGCTCTCTTCTTGACACGACTTTTCCTTCTTTTTCCTCCTGGTCCACTGGATGGCTCTGTGATCACTCGCATGCTGTGCACAGTCATTTCTCTGTAGTGTGATCATTCACTTAATATCTTACCAAAACCTTTGCTTCTCAGTGTTGAAGGCAAATCTTGCTAATTTCAACTGCAGAAATAATTAAGCAGACAACATTTCAGTACCAGGAGCAATGACACAGAGAAAAGCACAACTAAGGTGCTTTTGGAGGACCAAGCCTTGGTCCCTCCTAGACAGCTGTTGTTTCATACAAGTGAAATTTCTTTGTGGAGCAGCACAAGGAGGTGAAAAAGGGGTTTAGTGGCTTTGCAGAGTGCAGCATTATTCAGAATGGGTGTAGTTCATGCATACATCTGGGTTTATGGGTGAAAATGACTCTGCACCTCTTTTTGCCTGGGGTTTTCTCCGAGGATCTGAGCACCCCCCGTCCCAGCGAGCCAGAACTGCGTGTGTAATTCTGCTATTCCAGATACAAGCATCCTGCACGGTTTGAGAGGATGCTTCCCTGGTGTTAATGGCAGTATTAAACAGTTTGCTTGGTAAGAGGGATTTGCAGACTTGGCCTCGTGCCTGGTATATATATACATGTAAATCTATACAATGGATATAGTGAGTGTCAGATGTACTGCAGTGTGATGATCCACGTTTTTGATAGGAAATGTTAATACCAGAGGAATGCCACTCCAGGCAGATTTGGGCCTGGCTGGGACAGGCATTGCCATGGTTTCTACACTCTCAATATCTGTGTTCTTGAGCTTTTCTCTGTGAAGGGAAATGAGGAAACAAACAGATGCAGCCTAATCCGCGCTCTGCAAAATGCATGTTGTATCTTAAAAAGATATCTAGAGGGGAAGTACATCTTAAAGGCCAGTGGTGCTGCAGTCGATTAAAACTGAGGAAAGCAAGAGCTTTTTATAGCTGTCTTTTCCTATAAATCACCGACTTCCTCTCCTTGGGAGATTGCCAGCGTAAAATCCAAGAATTTCTTGGTGTTACTGAAATCGAAGGAGACCTAGTTTGTATTCCCAGAACTGTGCAGAAGAGAGCTGGGCAGTGTTTAATTTCTGCACCAAAGCAGAATAAGTCTCTAAAAAGAAATTATCGTGTACATTCGCAGATGAGTACAGCACTGTGTAGTGGCACTACTATAAATTGTATCACAGGGAACTAGTGCTTTAGAGCAGAGCCTTTAGAAAAAGGCTTATCACGTAAGAAATCCTTAATATCTGCCTGCTTTTGTTTCTCTGAGAAACCTGAGCTGTGCCTGCAGTGTGTTAGCAAGGTCAGAGAGCTCGTGGACAGCACCACAATGATCTGCATTACTGAACTGTAAGATGAGGCTTTTGGCTTGGTTTTGAATCCTTCTGGTCCATTCTGGAACAAAGATCAGGAACAGGCCAGGGAATGCGTTGCTCCAGGGACTGCTCCCTAAAAGCTGAGTGGCCGGGATGCTCCCGAGTTTGCTTTCTTCCAGCACTGATTCCAGAGGCTTTGCCTCGAGCGCTGTCACATCAGTGGGCTGATGTGAGGGAGTTTTTGCAAACTGTGCCTTCCTCTGCTTTTAGTTCTGCTCTGAATGTTTTCCCCCTATGAAACCTTTTACCTGTGAGACTGAGGAGCAGCAAATTTGTAGAGTTTGTCTACTGTGAAAGTGCAGGAAGGTGGATTAGTGTAACCGTGCAGCTGCCGTGCAGTAGATGGATTATTTAATAATTTAATGCAGCCAAGCAGTCTATTTATAACTTTTTCAGTAGTGTTCAGTAGTTTTGCCTAATTGCTAAACAGCCTGAAAACAGTTCCAAGGTCTTAAATGATAGTACTTCTAATTAGTGAGATGACATTCTCTCCTTGTCTCAGCAAAAGTCACTTCATGACTCTGCTAGGTTCTTTAGCACCATAGGGTGCTGCAAAAAAGATCTCCTAGAAATCAGCAATGCTTTGGAAGCTGTTTTTGAAAACAACAAAAAAAAGCAAGCCCAAGCAGAAATTCGTGTTAGAACCATATGTAAACTCCTGCCTGCATGAATGGAATGATTTGAATACTTTGGACACTTTTTCCTTATTGGAGTTAAGGGGATTTAGTTCAGGTTATTAAATAGCATAATTCCTCACCTGGTAGTTGTTGGAGAAGTAAAAGATTTTTCTAGTTCTAGAAAATCACCAAAATGTTGATCATCATCTCTCTTCAAGTATTTTGTTTAAGCGAAGGTTCATGAAGGAGATGAGCAGTAAGAAGAGTAAGCCTGATATGATGAGAAAAGTGATGAAATAATTTCTTATCTGGGACTAAAGACATGATCACACCAAAATTAGAAATACGAAATTGTGGTTTTCTTCCTCAGTTTAATTTCCTCTTGTTTCATTAACATGTTAATAACTTAATATTTGTTAAATATTAGTTTTGAACCGATGCCCCTGCAGTGGGAATCTAAACTGGAAGAAATCTTCACTTAATTAATATATTGGTAATAACTTTGTAAACTGTTAAGCAACACAAGATTATTATAGATGGATTATAGATGATAACACCACGAAATTATGGAGCAACATTAATAAGAAAGAAATGAGGACAATATTGTGCCTATGTACCATAACTGACAATTACAGCAAATACAATTCTTCTTGTTAGCTAAGAAATTTTTTAAAGGGGCATGTAGGTACATAGGAGTAATGAGCTGCTCGTATTAGTTAATTTTAGAGGTGGTTGCATGCAGCTATATCTACAATTTTTACATGTGTCGGTCTGTACTTATACAGACACACATCTCTTAACTGTTTATGTAGCAAACCCACACACCCAGCTGACAAATATGTGTTTGTCTGTGATTGTTTTCCTCTCTCTTTCCTCTGCAATCATTCTATTTGTGTCTACAGTAGCAGTGCTTAGAAAGGAACAATCTGATTTTGCCTTAGAGACATAATCCTGTTTCATATATTGCTGTTTTAAATGCTCTTCTCCGTAAAAATCCAGATCTCTGTTTCCGTCTTCTAATATAATATATGTTAGAGTATATTTTTCACATTTATACCTCTGCTTCTTTCCCTCTACATGAACTCAACTGCTCAAGGTCACAAGACAATGAAAGATGGGCAGGATAAAGAATTTTGAATATTTTTACCTAAGAGAATATTAAAAAAAACCTAGAAAAAGTTAGTTTGGCAAGACACTTATACTGGATATCTTTCTTACAATGGGTGGATTATAGCAGTCTTAAAAGACTTTAAAATTTCTTCATCTGAGATGATCTGAATTCCTTATTTGCTTTAAATTGGCTCTAGGTATTTGAGGTTTTATTTATGTTAAACAATATGGGAGATGTGTGTGTGGGGGGGGAGCCCAAACTCCTAATTCCAGACTTTTAAAACAAGTATTTGTTGAGAAGTTCAGATCTATCTTCTCATAGCTCCAAGGGGTACGTGAGTGAGGAAGAGAAACCTGAAGAGAGAGGGAGGTCAGAGATTTCTATATCAAACAAGGGAAGAAATTGTATTAAAGTTTTAACTTCAAAAAGCTTTCCAGGGCAGCAAGTCAGGCTTTGTAGTGGAGGGAAAAAGGACAAGCAAGAGAGGTAGAAGAGAAGGGAAGGTTGATAGTCACAGCTTCCCTCGGAGGCCATGGAGCTTCTGTGGCTGAGCCATTGCACAAAAGTATTCTTCCTAACAGATAGAAGAGATTTCTAACTCAGTCATCAGAAGTTAAGGCTTGACACTGAGCAGCTCTTGGTTTTCATTTGAGGCTCATGTAATATTTATAAGGGAACTTTGGTGTCTTCATTTTCCCGGAGTAAGAAAGAAGATGATGAGGTCTCAAGTCTACTCCTGTAACCTTAATATCTGTAGTAAGTCTGAGTGCAGCTTTGTGAAGAATGTCTGCAGAGTGCACTGGCACTGATTGCTGTGCAGGTGTAAAAAAAGATTAAATAATGACCCATGCTTGGGATATACCTGTTTTTCTTGTCCACGTTGAATTTTCTTGACAACAACAGTCTGTGGGTTCACGCTGACATTTGAATAACACCGTTGAGGTTTGAGAACTTGTGCTGGCTCCTTGAACTAGCCACTGTGCAGAAAGTAATTATATAGAATTTAATGACAATTTGTAACTCTGTTAACTTGAAAATATTGGCAGGCTCTTATGATTATTTTCATATCTTCGTGTCTGAGCCCTGCAGGACTAAGCAATTAAGCAAGCTGTAGTAACACTGACTTTTTATCTTGTCTGACCTGCATGTTCTCTCTTTTTTTTTTAATTTTTTTTTTTTTAAGAAAGATCTTTCATTTTAGCTATAGTGTCTAAAAAGATTTATATCAGCTCTGGAAGTCAGGATGAACTCAGTTCCCTTTCTAGCATTATTCTTATGTCTTATCTCTACCATTGCTCTACCTCTTTCTTGGCTCTTTCCCTCCCCATGGACAAAGTGCCTAAATGAGACATTTTACACTAAAATGTCTTAGTTTTTCAAGAGGTTGGATGCATATTTGTGGTGCTGGTCCAGTGCAGTTCAAGTGAGTGGTAGGAAATACCTAAGAGCAAGCTTTAAACCAGAAATGGAATTGAGGATCCAGGAGAGCTTTGGTCTGTTGTCTAAAAGAGCACAAAAATACATGGGAAAAGGTGTGATGGTGTCCATATGGGAAGGAACAATCAGATCTTTGTCCAGTGCATGAAAATCATGTCTGTGCCTTGCAGCCTTTACCCACAGCATTGCTGTAGGGTGGGAACAAGTTAAGCCAGCAGCACCTGCACTCAGTTAAGTAGAATCAAAAGGGAGTTTTTCAGCCTTGGAGCTGGGAAGGGGTGTGTGAATCAAAACACTGAGTCTGCAAAAAGTCCTGGGAATTCCAATGAACTGAATGATAACAGCAGGTGCTGTTTGCCAAAGAACCCCAGTAAAGGGGAAATGCAGAGAGAGCTCTGTGGGGAATCCCAAAACCGAATCATGGGGTGAGTGCAGCCTCATTTCTTCAGCACCCATATTTGCTATGCTGCAGTAACTCCACGCAGATGATTTATTTAAAATAAGTACAAACTGTTAAAATGTATGTTTTCATTCAAGACCCGGGTGAAGTGTCAGCACAACCAAATCATCGAAATTCAGAGTTTTTTGTGTGGATAGTGAAGCAGCAGCAAGGAAAATGTGGTCCACTGGCAAGGCAGCAGCAACTGTTAATTAATTTGGGAAACAAAAGAGGAAAAAAAAAATCTCTTAAGCAGCTTGGACTTGAGCTAAAATAGTACAGCAAGATTAAAATCAGTAATTGCCAGGGGTGTTAATTAGAACTGGGACCACACATATAAAATGTGACTCACAGAATACATTGAGGAAGTCACGTCTGAGTCAGGTTACAGAGAATAATGATTTTGCCGTAGCTTATCTTCTTGTATTAAATAAATTTTTTTCCCCTATGCAGTGTATGAAGTCTTCAGGGAACAGGGTTTATTAGAACTTAAGTGATAGCCAATACATTTGCCTGCAGCCTCTCAAATTTTGAGCTCCCATATGTCAGCTCCGAAGCTGCAAATTCAGCCACAGCATTAAGGGCCTTGGAGCCCTAAGGCACTGATCTGGTGTGAATGGAAATTCCTTCATTTTCTTCACGTTATTTTAAAATTTCTGACAAATCAAATGGCATTCTGAAGACGTTTAGAAGGTTTAGCTCAGCTTCATAAATCCTTTGGTGGATCATAAATATTTAAAGTTGATTGTTTAAAAGAAGGGAGATAAAGGAGGATATTTACCTGTGAGCTAATTTAAATAAAAATATTAATGTGTCTCTGCATAGGATTCCCTTTCTTTAAAATCTCATCTATCAACTGTGAACTTACAAAAATAAGTTTGTTCTACTGGAAACTTGGAGAAAGACATAGATATAAACCTGAGAATCTTAATAGATTATCAGTTCTACATAAAACCTTTTATAGACTCCAGTCACATAGATTTCACTGCTTATAAATGTTTGTACAGAAAGTTAATTTATGGTAATCGTCCCTAGAGAGTAATATTGGATTACAAAACTGTTGCAAGTTGTCATTCAACTTCTTTTTCACTCAAAGACTTTTTGGGTTTATGTTTCTTTGCAGTTCTTTAAAGAAATCTTGCCTTGCTAAGCATCTTCATACTGGAGGGATAGATACAGTCTCGGAAGAATTTGTAGCAGAAAGTTAGAGACTTGTTTTGCTAGGAAGGCTTTCTGCCTAAATGGTAACTCTTTCTCAAAGGCAGTTTCAATGCTTTCCCCCCGCCCCTGCATAGCAAGACAAGTTATCAGCCTTTCTCTGGTATGTGAGAGGAGAGAGGTGACCTAAACAATTTTCAGGAATTTTTTCCCTAGCCTTTTAGGAATTGATGGGACTTGGAAGGTCTTTTGGGCTAAGGAAGGTTAGTTGCAGCTTTGCTGCTCTGATTGCAGAAACATTAAATAAATTTTCACTGAAAGTATGTTTAAAGGTATATTTTTTTTTTCTCCCTCTGCTATTCTTGGGCAAGCCTGGGTTACATCAAAAAGTTTAATTTCTTTAACTGTTGGTAACGTACAGGAAGGTAAGATTGATAAGTTAGTGCAGCTTCATCTGGTGGAGCTGGGTTGAGGGATGGGTTGTGGGCCAGGAGGAAAGCAGCCTGCTCTCCCACCCCCACACTAGCTGCTCTCTTCATGTGCAAAGAGAGTTTCTGCCCCATGGAATTCCTCTGGGTGTTTGACTGCTTCTCATGGATATGTGTATCCTTAGTGGGAGAGACTGCAGCGAGCCTGGAGCTCAACGTTGCTTCTGACCCTGAAGTGATCAGAATTGAATGACTCTGCATTCCAAAGGTAAAAGCATCTACCTATTTTTTTTCCAAGCAAATAGACGAAATAGCTCACAGGTCCCTCAAAGACAAACCACTCCAGGACGTGGCTGATGCACTGATCTCAGTGGGGGGCATGAACCTTTGTAATTACATTTAACAGAGCTTCCTATTTGTGCTGGATAGCTTAATCATCCCAGTCAAAGTTTGTCCATCTTGTGCCAGAGATGTGAAGGAACAAGGTTCTGCTAACAAAGAAAAGAGATTCCTATTAAGTGCCAACATTAAATCAAGTTCCTATTCCTCTTGGCAGAGCAGGGCCAGGCAGAAGGCAGAACCATATGTGCTTCTCTTAAGTGCTGATTTGCTCAAGTGTTGTCAGCCAGATTTAAGTGTCCTCCTTTAACTGTTAATAACTGTGTTCTAGGGCACTGAGTCATGGTCCAGAAAACCACTCTGCTTATTTCTAGTATTTAAAAAGGTGGTTTGGTGCTAGAATAAAAAACAGAGTGGTTTTTATCGTTTAAGTGTATTTTGTTTATATACTTGCTGGCACGTATGAAACTATGAGTACAATACACAAATTTATCTATAGTACATGAGAATGGGAAACTGTTTTGTGCACAATAGGAATCAGAGGTTATGTAGAATAGAAGTGCCAAATAAAATGCTTCTCATTTCTGGTAGCTTTGACAGGGTCTCAAGCAGCCCTTGCACTGCCCAGCCCTCTTCCCAGATGCCCAGTCCCCTGAGCACAAGCAGCACTTCAAGTGCACATGAATTCTGGCCAGCTTCAAAGTCTGGATTCAGGTAATACATGGAAAAAGTGCTTTTGGCCTTCACTATCCACCCAGAGGAACATGCCAGCCACTCCTGCTTTACCAAGCTCAGTCTCAGTTTATTGGGATTAGTCACATCCTGGTAAACAGCCAGAGAAGCAGATATTTGTGAGGGACTAAATATCAATAAGAGTAGTCCAGAAAAGAAATCTATTTGCTGATTTTCCAAACACTACTGAGGGAAGAAATAATTTTGAACTTAAAGAAAAAGCAAACATAGAACAAGAGGCTGCAAGAAGGGATCAAAACAACAAAAGCATGGTAGTAGTAATGGCCAATACATGGAAGGTACATGGAGAGCAGCACTGCAACACAAAATCAGGGTCTCCTTCTTCAGACTCCTTCCAGGTATGAAATTTGGAGTACAGAACCATGAACTCCTTCTCAAAATCGAAGTACAAACTGTTCTGCACATCTGTGAGTGCAGATGGTCACTGTTCTTAATAATTCAGCACAAGGACTAATACACTTGCTTTGACTGAGGTAAAAATTGTGGATGTAACTTGTATTATCCATCCAGCCGTCCTGGGTACACGCTCAGCAAAACAGCAGCACCATGACTGTTTTCACAACAGCAGGAAGCAACACATATTAACTACATTAAACCCAATTTATAAAAATAAAATACAGCAGGAGAGAAGCTAAACCTGAAATTGCTTTGCTGTTAGTAGGAAATGACACCTTTCCCCCACACACTGTTGCCAAGATTTTGGGTCAATTGTTTGTGTTTTGGCTTTGTATAATTTCAAAAAAAAGTTGAAAACGTAGTACAGCCTTTTATTATGTTTATTGCATTTTTGGTTTATTTTCATACCCTGCTTTCTTGCTTAAAATAACAAAGGTAAAATATCTGTCAGATGGGGAAAACCCCAGGACACCACACTACTGGTGCCTGCAGTTATCTGGGAGAAACAAGCATGGGAAGATAGTGCTGGATAACTTGTAATAAAATGGACAGAAATATAATTAAAAGAAATCTTGGAGGAGGAAATAGTCTCAGATCAAATGATAAATGAAAAACTGTATTAATACCTAGGGTAGGATCTGTGACTTATGTTATATAACTTATTTCTTGATTTGGCCTCTTTTCCAAAGTATGAAAGTTAAAGAACTGGAGTATATTTTTTTCTTATATGTTTTTGGAAAGAAAGTGAGCCCCAAGCTCTTTAGTAGCAGCAGCAAATTGCAGCATCATGCTCTTTCAGTGTTTATAGACTTAGGTGTTGTGGTGTGCTGAGAAATGCAATAGTCAATAATACAATAAATTTCTGTCTTTTATTCCTCACCAAGTGGTGAAAAAAAATCAAAAAATGGAATGATGATGATGATCATAGCACTAAGTCATTAAAATGCAATTTTTCAGACAGCTTTCTTTTTTTTGCCACGACATTACTTTAGAATACATTTACAGAAAATTGAGGAAAAACATGAACTTGCATTGAATTGAATGTTCCTTGGGAGTCTCATCCTAATGCAGAAACTTCCACCCTTTTTTACAGTGGTTGTAGCTCGTTGTCCTTGTGTGCTGTATCTTTGTTTTGCCATGAATTAGAAATAGCACCAGGAAAGTCAAGAACGCTGTGCTGGTGTAAAGTTGGAAAGCAACTGGAAACCAGGATCTATCCAGGCTGCAAGAAACTCTTATATCCAAATAATCCTCACACCCTGTGATTTTCACAACACACCAGCAGCATTTTCCTGTCTCTTTTTCTAAGTGAAAGGGTAGTTTTTATTATAACTTAGATGCATTTTCACATCAGTGCTGTCTCTAGAAAAACCCGTATTTTGGACTTGTTGAGCAACGTGTGCTTAAACTTATGGGTAAATATTTATTTTGGCCTGAATGGTTTCAGCAAATCTATCGCTTAACTGGCTTCTTTTGAAACTCCTACACATTTCAGAGCCCAGCAACAATATTGCTCTGTCAGCAAGGGGAGCACAGCTCTCTATGTAGATAAGGAGTGAAACATCCCTTTACTGCCCCTGTAACCACAAATTCACCTTTATTTACCTTTGGAAACAAATCATCTGCTTTATAAAATGCTGGTTTAATTACTTTCTGTGAATAGAGTCCAAAATTTCTCTGAAACAACACTGTGCCAGTGCAAGTTTGTAGTATTTTAATTTGAATTGCTAAAATTGATATTTAAAATGGGTCTTTATTATGATTCTACTCTACTGTTGGAGGCAAGGGAAAAAAGCAACGGAGAAATTTCAGCATCAGAAATTGAAAGCTAAATAGCAAATACAGCTATTATTCAGAGTGTAACTGAAGGTTTTTTTGGCAAAAATATAATTAAGATTAAATTGTAAGTGCTGATGGGGAGCCAGAGAGATATTTGGGCATATGTGTGGATGATATATATACCTAAAATCAAACTTCCTTGCTAGGTGCAACCAGTCCAGACTGGTTTTGAACTTTGCTGTGGCAGAGACTCTATTTTTATCTGAAGTAACTAGTGTGGTGGGTTTTTTTGTTTTGTTTTGGGGTTTGTTTTTGTTTGGGTTAGGTTTTTTTCCCATTTTAGCAAAAGGGAAGTTACTGATCTGTTTTTATGAAGATATTTTGCTTTTAGTATAATCGCTGCACAGAAGGCAAAGATCTCTCTCTCTCTCTATATATATACACTACACACTTTAGATAGTTTGTGTTGTTTGCTAACAGATTGTATTATAACAAAAGTAACTTCCCATCTCCCAGGAATCTCTTTGAAAGCTTCAAGAGTAGGAAGGTGGTAAGTGAAGGCTTTCCAAGAGCTTGTGTGCACGTTCTCTCTTCAGGCTCTCGACTGTGCCTGTAGCCAAGGTGTTCTTGAAGTTGATTCAGTCGGTCCAGCCTCACTTTCCCTTTGTAACCTCGATCCTTTATGTGCAGACACATTTCTGAGCTGTGTTCACCCTGTTTAGCAAACCCTTACAGACAAGTGAAAAGTAAAAGAGGTGTAAGGGAAATGTACTCTGAAGACTGGAAAAGCAGTTAGGAGGGTTGTAGCAAAAGTTCCTTGCTGCCCAGGAGGTTTACAGTGTTTGTCACAATATTAAGATCAAAGCTGGATCGATGGGGATAAAGTACAGCATGGTGCAATTTCCTTTTAATTAATGGAGGGAGGGGATTCTGTCTGTCTGCTCTGCTCTGGTGAGACCCCCAGCACTGCATCCAGCTCTGGGGTCCCCAGCACAGGAAGGACACTGACCTGTTGGAGCAAGTCCAGATGAGACCACCCCATTGACCAGGGGGATGCAGCACCTCTCCTGAGAGAAAAGGCTGAGAGAATTGGGTTTGTTCAGCCTGGAGAAAAAATGGCTTCAGGGCGACCTAATTGCAGCCTTCCAGCACTTGAAGGGAGCCTGCAAGAAAGATGGAGAGGGACTATTTACAAGGCTCTGTAGTGATGGGAAAAGGGGGAATGGCTTCACACTGACAGAGAGTAGGTTTGGGTCAGATATCAGGAAAAAATTCTTCGTTGTGATGGTGGCAAGGCACAGGAACGGGTTGTCCAGAGAAGCTGTGGCTGCCTCATCCCTCAAGTGCTGGAGACCAGGTTGGATGGAGTAACCTGGACTAGGAAAAGGTGTCCCAGCCTATGGGACATTGGAATGAGATGGTCTTTAAAGGTCCCTTCCAACCCAAAACACTTTGTGATTCTATGATCAGTTGGGGGATACTGAAACTAAGGAAAGAAACCCTCCTGCAGTCTTTCTCCAAAAGACTACTTTGGGGCTACTTCTGAGGATATATGTACTGTGACATCCAAACCCCTTTGGAACTACAGATTTTTGTGTGTACATTTCCAGTGATATGTAAGGTTGGTGTAAATACAGGAAATTAATACACAGCATGTGCTTAGCTTTATTTGAACTGCTATGAGGTATGAATGAAAAGTATCAGCCTTTTCAACCTGGAAAAACATGGAGGTGAAGTGTGTAAACTGTGGGGTTTTTTACTGTGAAACATGGAAGTGATTCTTTTACACAATTATACTTAAATTAAACTTTTTTTCCTAGCTCTCTTTCATACTGACTAATGAGCTTGTAGTTACTCTGAGCTTCAGAAAGCTTTAACACAAAGGCTAAACAGTTTTACTGTGCACTTTGCCTGTCTGAATTTTGCATTCAACTCAGCTGAAATCTTCATGTTAAGGAGGTTAGTTTTTTCGAGCCTTAAAACTTGAAATAAGAGAAATGCAACTCTGTAGGAAATGCATAGCTGCTAGAGAGCAGCAGGCAGTAAGATTATTTGGCACCCTCTTTGTCAAAAGGACATTTAGTTCATCCACATCAGCAAGTGGTAGGAGCCCACAGAGGTCTGGTAGAGGGGAATGGGTGGCCTTGAGAATGTTACTTCCATGTTAAATATTCTGGAAAGAAGATTATCCTCTAGCATCTGTGGATGAGTCCTGTCAAGCGAGCAAAGTGCTGTAGTCTGGCTCTTGGATTTTGCCTCTGTGCTCAACTTTATCCCCAAAGATTTCCCTTGACGTGCTTCCCAAGATGTGGGAAAACGAAAACACGGCGGTGTTCAGCCAGGGGTGTCTCTCTAAAAAACAAAACGACAGCCTGGCAAAGACTGGATTCTGTCCGTTATCTCCTCGTGTTATTTTCATTTTTCCAGAACTAGTGCAGTGGGAATTCTAGCTGCAGCAGGACACCTGTGTTGGGAAGGACAGTGCACCTTTCATTGCGTGGTTCGCTATGTCATCTCACTAACAGAGCAGGCGTGGCTTTACCAGACCGACTGCACTGCTCTGCTCTGGGAAAATTGTCTCTAGGGGAACAGAGGAGTCTTCTGAAATCAAATGAAGCCTTGGAAACCTTTAGGCAGCCTGCCCTGGTTTGTGGGAACATGCCTGGTATCTTTGTGCAGGCTGGGAGTGAGCCTTTCTCCTTCCCTTGTTTCTCCTTGGCTCAAACACGAGTTTGTTCTGATGGGTACAAATTGCTCAGGTGTTTGTGGGACCCTTCTAGTAAAGATGGTGTTGAAGATGATTGCAGGAGAACCTGGTGATTTTAATATCATTACTGCAGTTTTGGAGGAGACTGACATTTAGCTAAAATCAAAATATGGGAACAACACAAAGGAAGAGTTAGTACTGATTTTTGTATGTAAGGGGTCTTTGTTGTGTAGGTTGATTTGGTTTATAAATTATAGTCTTACAGGAGTTTGTTTTCTTGCTCACTCTTTTGCTTCCACCTTCACTGCCTCTAAATTATCCTTGCTAAGTACTGGTGACCATTTAAAATCCTTTCTAGATCTCACAGAGAATCCTGAATGTGCTCAAGAAGGGCACCTTAAGCTTTTAATTTCATTCTATCAAATCTTTACTTGATAGAATTCAGAGGGAGATATCAGCACTGCATTTGGCTTTTAATAGTTGAATTTTTGCTGATGAAAATGAGATGGTTTCTAGTGCTGGTCTAGCTATTTTCACCTCATCTGATATCGATATCAGCAGTAAATAATTCTCATGAGGGCCTTCCCTGATAATGTCTTCTTTAAAAGACATTGATGTAATGGTAAGATGGGGTAAAGTTAATAGTTCTATGTACCAGAGAGATTCTATCACCTGTTACCATGATGATTCTCCTGGATGCTGCATTGTAATTATACAAATGAATAGAAGCTGCCTGTCTTGGTTGGGTTTTTAATCAATTGGATGGACAGGTTGTTAATCAAGCTAGAAGAGCATTAAAAGCCCTGTGTGGGAGTATTTCTTGTACTGTTCTTGTTTGTTCTCTTTTATTGATGTTTCTTTTTATTAATTTTTTTCTGAAGACTAAAGGATAAAAAACCAGACCAATAGAAGCAGAATCTTCTCACTTTCACTGTTTCCCAACAAATCAAGTAAAGAGAAAAGGAAAAAAGGTCTGCATTAAAAAAAAAAAAGAAAAAAAAAAGAAAAAGAATATGTATGATTCGTGATTTAATAAATTTCCCAAAGAAATCTATTACAAAGAACAGAATATGGAGAGGAATAATTTTTGTTTGTTTTCTGAAGGCACATGTGCAGCAAAAAAATGCAGATGCAGACTGGCTAAAAGTGTATAGAAGTCTGGTCAAAAAAACTCAATTCCTTTGTAAGTCTATCTTAGTGCAAATTAATTATGTAAATAATAAAGGTGACTACATCAAGTTCATTGCAATTAAAGCACACTCCTTTAATCAAACACCTTGGTAAATTGGAATGTCAAACATCTGTCTTGATTTTAGTAATATAATAAGTATTTCTTTGAAGGCATGAGAGGTGGTTTCTGTACACCAGTGACATGGGCATTCTGCTGGAATATGCAAGACCACTACCGTGTTGTCAGTTTGGAGGTAAATTTGGTTATTTATGCCAGTTGATCAGCTCCAAAGGGAAAGCTTCTCAGAAATAACCATTTGATATTAAAAGAACAAAAAAGTAAATTAAAAATCCGTTTATAAGGCTGTTTTCCCTGGGCCTTTTCCTTAGTTATACAAGAAAATGTTCTACAGTCTGGAATAATTTGCCATTCCTCTTACCTTAGAGAATATCTCCTTGCCTCAGATCCTGAGACCAGGCCTTCAGAAGGCCCCTTAGTGGCTTCTCTCTGGTACGAGAATTCTCCTTTCTTACCCTCATTTTGCCAATTCCTTTCGCAGCGTAATAATTTGTAAAATTATTCCCCAAGGTACATGTCTAGTTCTGTTCCCTGGATGTTTCAACCACTATTAATTTATCCCCAGCACACTGTAGGTGCTCCCACCTCTTCCAGAGGTGCCGACGGCACTCCCGTCTTCCACTTGTCCTTTTCCCTCGCTGTCTCTTCCCCCAGAAGAACCTTTGACCTGTTCTGAGGGTGGATGTTGTGGTCCAAACTAGAGCTGGTTTTTAAGTGCTTTAAGGTCCTCTGTGAAGAATGGGAAATGTGAAAACCCACTGCTGGGGGAGCAGAAGTCAAACTAAACACCCCCTTCCCGCCAGCAGAGCATCTCGTGACCTGCCAGAGCTGAAACGTTGATGTCTAAGTGGATTTTTACTAGAACTAGGTCTCCCAGATTCCAGTTGTGATGTCAGAGGTTGCCAGCAATATCAATAAAACACCAGCAGTGTGGCCTTTATTCCCCCACTGCAGCGCTGGCGTGTGACAAAAATAAGTATGGTAATTTAATGGCTTCTTTTTTTTCCTCCCAAAACATAGCTGCATTAATCTGAAAGACAGCTGATTTTTTTTTTTCAAGGTCAAAAGTGCCTGGCTACGAATTGATGAGCCATTATGCACGTCTGTGGTTTTTTTTGATGGTTCTGTCTTAATAATATGCGTGCAGAACAGGCCATAAAAATTCCATTTAAGGGTATTAAAACATACCGGGACGTTTAATCAGGTTAGAATTCCTGTCAGCTGGCTGCAGGCGCGGTGTTGTTCAGTCCATCATTAGCAAAGATAAAGACAAATGGCTGTTCCATCATTTCAGATTTTGCTGGGATGACCTTTTTGTTTTGGGCATTTAGCTAATGGTGGAGATACAGGGCCCAGCTGTGGGTACGCTGCCGGTGAGCGGAGTATTCCCCTCTCCCTGCTGCCAGCAAATCAATACAGAAAGGCAGAAGAACAGCAGATATCTCCAGTGTGTCGCTAACAAAGCTTCTGCAACAGGAATAATATGCATTTTGCAGCAAAATTCTATTAAAGTGTAGATTGCATCATCAACTTCCACGATTACTCTTCAAGGAATAATTTTGCTGGGGGTGTGATGCACGTGGCTGCTCTTACCCTTAAAATCAATGTACATTAGAAAATATCACAGTTTCAAGTAGATATTTTGAGGTACTTAGAATTTTGCTGGGTAACAAAGGTGGTGATATTTCTACCAAGATCAGACCCTGCATAAAACCTGTAAGATAATAGTGTTTGTAAATTCCCGTTGCACAGACTCCAAGTTAATTTGTCCCTTTGTACATTGAATTTGAAGTAGCTGCAAAAGTAAATGAGTTTGGGAATGAAAATAAAGCTGGAATTTGGAATTAGACTGCATTGTTTTTACACATAGTTAATACTTGTAAGAACAAATATTTTCTTAATACAGAGAACTCTGATTTTGAACAGTTTAGCCTTTTTTTTTTTTTTGGCAACTGCTTCAGAATAGACAACAAAGTTTACTTTTATACTGGTAAAGTCTTGATACAGTCCTCAATTCCATTTTTTAAGTAAAACTTTGTTAAATTCTGCCATTTGTGTCACTGTGATAGTCTTATTACTCACATGGATTCACTTCAAGTGCAAAATATTCAGCTTAATGAGCAAAATATGTTTTAAATAACGTTTAATCTACTTCAGTCTTCCTAAGAAACTATGATACTTTCAGATATTTTGGTTTTTTATGTCATATATGTTTAAAACCTCCACAAATGTGCAGTTTCTCATGTTTTCATTATTTTTACCTAGAAAAGTCAGATCCTTTCATTCCTTCTTCCCTCCGTTCTGGCGATGCCTGATAGAAACTTCCAAGCTGGGCATTACCACACAGTTCAGGTATTATTAGTTGTTTTTTTTTTTTTTTTTCCTGTCTCTGAAGAGAAGTGACCTGGCCCATTTGCTTACTTGAGGTAAACTCAGTGTCACTTTGCCTTGGAAATGTTGCCGAGGTGAGCGGGATTTGTCCTCCCTGTTGGCAGAGGTTGGCTGGCCAAAGGGTGAATAATGCTCCTGCCTGCCAAGGCAGGCACTGCTCCTGCCCCAGCCACTGCATTTCTCTTTGGAAACCACAGCCAGCTTGGCTCCTGGTGAAGAATTTGACCGAGGTGATTCTCAAATGCTGACTTTTGGATGATGAAAGCCTGTTTAGTTGGCTGTTCCCCTGGCTGAGCCAGAGCGAGGGAGGAAGGGAGAAGTGCAAAGCCCTTGGTGCTTTCAAGGTGAAACACATCTATTTGCTCCTTTCCCGAATAATAAGATAATTGCAGCAGTGCTAAGGAAGCAGAAAGAAAAGCAAAGATCCGACTTGAAAGATTCTTCTCCTTCCAGTTCAGGTTCTGCTCATCACAGCTTATCCTCGCGTTAAAATTGTGGGCAGAATTGTTCTTCAAAAGGTTGAGAAGGATAATAAGGTGTTAAATGGGATGTAAGCAGTTAAGTTCAGTGACTAAATGGTGGCTTAAATCATGGGACTGTGTAAGGTTGGCTGTAGCCATTCTTCAGCTATTTCCTATGAGCAAAAGGCACCTAGGAAAGCCTATGAAAAATGGGAGGTTGTATAGCTTTGGGTTCAGTATCTTTAGGGTGACATACCCTTATAGTATTTCTTAGTATATAGTATAAGAGAGAGAAAGAAAACTCAGGGGATTGTGAAAGGCTTTTTATTAAAGTGGTACAGCTCCAGATCATTGTCTTTTTCATGATTATAATAAAAGGTAAAGCTATTTGGCCAGTAAAATCCTGGCAAAACGAGCATTTGGGCAAAACTATTTTACTTCTGCATATTGGATGTGCTAATTGCATGATCTGATGCCTTACAGGGGAACAAGTGTCTTGAGAGATTCCTTATTAAATATCAGGAGGTGTTTTTGCATAGCTTTATAGAAAATCTTTCCAATAAAGTGGCCAATATAAGTAGCCTGTAGGCTTTCAAAATTGCAGCCTTATGACAGGAGGCCAGTGATACTGCTTTGGGTGGGCTAATTACATTTTATTGGGTTTTTAACACACTTTACAAGCCAACCACTGACTGCTAGTAAGATATCACTCTTATTTTCACTTTAATTTTCAGTAGTGACAGTTAATCTTTTAGAAGTTATATGATATAAAACCTAAGCACAGAATGAAGTGTTTATCAATTCTCTCTCACCATGAATTGCCCTTTTTTGCAGTGTGTGGCAAGCACTGTTAGAACCAAGTATGGAAATTTCCATACAGACCATAAGATAATGCCATGCTATCAGTATAACTAAGTAGTAGTAATGTCTTGAGAAGAGTAGCAATCTCTTTACATCACTTATTTTAAGCCCAGATTTTCTGTATGTCCTTGGTCTAATCTCTGTTCTTTCTGTTCAATTAGTACCTTAAGCAATATAGTATTAAAATGCTTTTTAAATAGGCAGGCTCAAGACTCCTGCATTCCTTCCCTGCTCTCTTGTCTGCAAATTAAGTGCTCAAACTCAGTATTTAAACAGAGTTTCAGGTCTAGCTCATGTTTTCAGAGTGCCTGATGTTCTAAAATCCCATTCAGAGCTCATTTTGCTCTCTCCCTTATTTGTAGTGACAGCAAAGCTGTGTCTGGATCTGGGTTGTGAGGATACTACATGTCATGTCACTTGTAGCTGACAAAACTCGCTAGTAACACTTCTGTGAAAGGAGCATCACAGCCCCTCAAAGAGCGAGCTGAGGGTGCTGCGCGAGGAAAAGCTGGGCAGTGAGGATGTGGCAAACGTCTCCTTTCATTTCTGCACTCACACATTGCAGATAAAGCTGCCAAGAGCAGTGAGTTATATCCGTCCTCATGCCGAGTGCATGAGCAATAAGGGATCTCCTCGGGATCCTGCTCTCGTATGTTCACACTGAGATTTTCAGATGAGGGTACCTCAGCTGCTCTGTGTGAGCTGAGCGGCTCTTCCGGCTCTCAAAGGACTATTTCTCTGCATATTTTAGCTTTTTTTTCCTCCAAATCCTCAGCAGGAATTTTACTGCTGCTTATTGGGTGCCAAAGGAGGCTGTGCCTCCTGCGCCGCTTCCTTCCCAAGAAAAATTTGTGGAGTTTTCCTGATTTCAATGTACGTACCTTCGGAATCTGGACAGAGATTTATAATCTTGCATTGTCATCCACCCCATTATGACAAAGTAGTTCTACCTATTGACAAGTATGTTTATTCCAGGCAAAGAGAACCTTGCTAAAAGAATATCTGTCTGATAACACTCGAATTATGGCAACAGCCTGGCAGCATCTTGCATGAGTGGCAGCGTGCCAATTTATGGCACTAATGAATACATTTCTTTATAATTTTTAAATTTACATCTGCAATGAGAAAAGCATATTTCTCATCTACGTGCAAAAAAACCCCAAACCCACACACCTTAAAAAATGCTCCAGAACCCCCACACTATCTGCTGACAGGTGAATAAAGGTGATGAAGCCAGTGACAAGGCTGCTTCTTGGAGAAAAAGACAGCTGTCACTTAATGTGATGTTCTCAGTCTTTTGTAGAAACAATTATAACATGCAAATTTTTGCTCTCTTATGCAACCTGCGCCTTCGCTTCTACTGATGCAAACATATGCATTTAATAGCATTTTATAGTTTCTAAAAATCAACTAGCTTGTGACTCCTTGGGTTGTGTAACCACAGAGTCCAAAATGCGTTCACTTTTTATAATATTTTCATTATTTATCAAAATATTTCAAGTTGCTTGAGTTAAGGCTTAACATTTTGTTTTCAAGTAAAACATCTGAAGAGCTAAATTCAGTTTCAGAATACGTGGGGACAGGTTTTATTCCCTGAGTGTACTTGCTTGGCAAAAGGCAGGGTCCTACCCTCCATGTACACAATTTTTAATATATATTTACTTTATTTTAGCTATGTCATAAAATACACAGCCTGAGCAAACGCTGCAGCACGCTCTGTTATATTCTGAACCTCTGGAATTTAAATGCTGATTAAACTGTGATGTGCTTTCCACATGATGCCAATTTGGAGGCTGTGAGTCTCTGATTCTAGCCCAGCCACCCTCTGGACTGTGTGGGGTGCAGGGGATGGAGTCTCCTCTGCCTGGGAGATGAAATGGGGAGACTTTTGTAGCCCCTGTAATATTTGTTGCTCAACAAGAAAGTCCTGCTGTAGGAAAGGTGTGAGGAGGAAGGACTGGGGTGTAAAAAGCATCTCTGACAGGCAGGAATTTCCCCTGCAAAATGCAGATGCTCTCAGTTTTGGTCTGTGGGTTACTTGGAAGGAAGGACCAGTCCTGGATAGCCCGGGGTTTCTTTCAGCACATCCAAGATCTGCACCCTGAATCATATTTCCTTATGTGATATCAAGGTTTCAGATGTGTGAATCTCTCCACGTAATTGCTCTGAAAGCATGATATAAACCCACCAGTTTCACATGCAACACAAGTCTCTATTTTTAGAAATTAATGAATCGATGTTTCTGAAATACCAAATTCCCAATAAAAACCTAGATCTTCCTACACAGCAGCTTGCCATCAAAAAAATCAGACATACGTTGATTTCTACGATATTTCGTATTTTCAGCTCCATGAATTGCCAAGTATTAGAAAAACATACTGTATTCTGGATTCCTATAAGTCCTTGCAGTCTGGTACTTGAAGCCATTGTATGAGACAAATAGCATCTGTTACTCAGAAAGATATGACAACATTTTTGTGATCCTAAGTATCCATGAGGTGAGAGCTGACGGCAGAAAAGGAGATAACAGGGCAAAGCCAGTCAGCTGCAACTTCATGTTTACATGATTTTTGGGAGTCTCCTCACTTTTTACCTTTTTTTATTCTTACCCATTACCCTTGCCTTTCACCTGGAGATAATGTTCTCTCAAAAGTGTGCTTAAGGTGTGTCCCCCAAACATGACACCTTCCTGCCTTTGGGAAGCTGGGCGATCCCCAAAGATATCCTGAGCAGATGCCCCTGATTGCAAAGAGGCTGGAAAACTGCTGGAACTGGAATTTTTTGCAGCAAGTTAAGTGTGAACAGAGCTTGGATTCTTCAGCTGAGGTTCTAATTTATAATTTGCAATTTCTCCCCCTGTTCAAATTTATGGATCTGACATATAAAATAGATTTGGATGTCCTGGAATAGATGAAAAAAAAAAAAAAGGTAGATGAAACAGAAGGATATAATTTGAAAAAAACAAAAACAAACAATTTTGGGGGGTCTTAGAGAATATTAAATTGAAGGATTAATATTCTGTATGCATAATTATTATAAAATGTATGTCAAGCTGGATAACGTGCTATGAACAGTAATTGCAAGAAGAGGAAGAGAAAGAAAACCAACCTAAGGACATATAATAGAATTTAGCCCTTTTTCTTGCAAATTGTTAGTGAACTCATCCTGTTTTCAATTATTCATTGTTCTGACTGTTTTCTAAAGATATACTTTTTTCAGGTTTCTCAGTAGAGGAATTGCTTCAAATATTCCGTATTTATAGTTTGATGTGTGAACTGTTTTTAATGTGCAGGGAGATAATAAACTACACTGAAATATATTTTCAAATACTTTAGTGAATATTTTTGTATGCAAAGTGGTTTGCTTGAGTGCACTTATAATGTGACTACAAAATGCAGGAGAATGCTGTAAAAATGTATTTGTCGAAGGATATGGAAGGAAACACAGAAAACAAATAGTTTTTTGCTGTATTTGTGTATTTCAAAATCAAGTCTGGAACGCTGTTGCCTGGCATGTTACCACTTGAAACTTGTTTAAAATGGTGATTTCCCGACAGTGCAGCCTAAGTAACTTTGCTAATGTTTCCTTACACTGTAATTTCCTCACAGCCCCTGCAGGAATTAAAACTGGACGACAGAATAAACCATCGAAGGTTTACCTTCTTAGGGATTTTCTAACAGCATGAGAATGTCCTGGAAGTAGAGCCTGGAGCTTCCTCCATCCAATCCAAACAAATGATGTGTGTTCAGGGTGCTCAGCTCAGTGTCCCCACATGTGTGTTTGCAGCTTTACGTGCACGTGTATCTAGTTATACCCATGCATAAGTTTTTGCTGTTTCATGAAATTGCCAGGTCATAAAATCCCATTTCTACTCTTGGTAAAGAACTGTAATCTCATAGCATTTCCACTTTCTTCTAATACTCTGACTTCTAAAGCACTGGTTATTCGCTGCAATAAATTTTTTCAGGATTTGTGAATTTTCCCAAGAGTCAGCAGATGTATTTACCAAAGAAAAACCCAGCAGTGTTCAATGCACTCTGCTCTAATGGCTGTGCTCTAAAATGCAATCCCTGGTGTTGGAAGTTCCTGAGGTGGGAACAACTGGAACCTGGAAGAGAGGCACATGGAATTAGCATTTCAGGCTCATGTGCTTCTTGCTCACTTTCCCAGAGTTTTTTGCTGGCAGCTGTCAGAAACAGGAGCCCTGGTTGGAGGTACTCTTGGTGTGGCTCAGTCCAGCCACTTTGTGTTGGCTTTGGTTTATGTTTAAGGAACTGGTTACTTCTCCTGTGCATCATGTCACTTATTAATTGCCTTCTTTGTCATTAATATCTCCCCCCATAGGGGGGGTGGCATTTTCTGCCATGGTGTCACAGGAAATGTTATCAAAGGACACAGGGCACATGATAGTAGGAAAACTATTTGCAAATGAGAGCTAGAAGCCTAGGATTATTTTAAATGGTGTATAAACAGCATCTTTTTGTAAGGAAACAGCGATGTTAAGGATGGGGTATTTTGTACAGCAATTGTCTTATAAAAACTATAAAAATTATAAAAACTATAAAAATCTGTTTGATACCTGTTTCTCTTTAACACTGCATTATAAACAGCATACAGAGTTTTTACCAAGGCAATCCACACTGACTTGTATGATATATTTTGGTAGCAGTTTGTTCTTCCCTGATGTTGTCTGGTTGAAACCACTGGAAGTTTTCACTGTTCCTCACCTTCTGAGGATTAATTCATTTCTGGAGATGGACGGGAATAGAAAGATGAATATGCACTGCTATAAAGGTAGTGTGAAATTTTTTATACATTGTGAAAATGTTTTTACAATAATGTGGTTGAGTCTTCACAGCAGAAGGTTTTAACTCTAATCCATTTTCATTAGGCCTCTGGAGAACTTAATAGCAGCTCACTGGGCTTTTAATAATCCAAAGTTTTGAAACATTGCTTTGAATGACAATTTAAAAGAGCAACAAATAACTCTGAACTTCTTATAATCACCTACGAAAGACATTTCCATGTTCTTCACTTATCCTCATGGAAGAGGTAAGGATTGATGTTCCCAAGTTTAGAGGAAGTTGTGACTGGTATGAAAAGTGTTGCACAATGATCATCTGGTTAAAAGCAAATAAAAGCATAGTGGGTGTTACCAAGGGTGGAATAAGCAGATGATGCTCAAAGACTAAGGTGAATTAAGCATATGAGGAGCTTTTATTAGCAGTCTAGTCAATGCCTGCATGGTCACAGCTTTTCTTACAGCCATGGACTCTTATTGCTTCCTAAGGAAGTGGGGCAAAAATTGGCTTTCAATTAAGGTCATGTTTTAAAGTAGAAGAATTTTTATGGCAGATGCAAACTCGCAATTTTCAGAAATATAAGTGTGTCTGAATATCATCCTAAAAAGGTGCAGAAGCTGAAATCCCCTCATAAAACATTATTCTTCATATTTCCATGATTTGGCAGCTCCATCCAAGAGCAGGGTTGAACTGGTGGTAAGAAAGATTCTATTGGAAGTCTGAATCTGTGGAGTTCCCAAAAATCTTTTTCTCCCTCTGACATTTGCAGTGACTTCTTAGAAAGTTGATAGATGTTGAATGGAAAACCTGTTTATCATGTTCACTTCCAGTTATGAGTGATTGTTACTCTGTGCAGCAGCACTAAGTAAAAAGTGATATTTTGACCTATTTTTATATTTAAAAAACCGTATCTTAAATCAGGGTGATATCACAAAATCTTGCAAATCTTTAAAGGCAAAAAAAAAGAAGGCCTGTCATTTACCCAGCAGTTCTTTTAAAAATTCACTTTTGGTGAAACTTCAATTTGCAGTTATGACAAAAGGATGTTTGAAAACATCTGCACAAAAACGTGACAGGGAACATGTTGAATTCTATTTCACAGAACTTTTTGGGTTTTGACAAAGTGTCTTCATCTCTTAAAAGAGATGTTTTACCGAAAAAATTCCCAGGTAGCAAGAATTAAAACCATCAGCCCTTTAAGGGTGACATGTTTGAAAGTCTTTTTACCCGTCTTGCTGACAGCCCACAGAAGGCTTAGGAAAATGTTTTGCTGGGGTGAGGGATGCCATCAAAAATGAATATCTGTCACATAAAAGTAGTGCCAAATTTGCTGGGTTTAGCAGTCTAATACATGTTTTCACTGTTAGATATTCTCTTCATCAATTCCTGGGAATATTTTTTCATCCCAGCTTGTATTTTAGTCGAGTTGTTTGCCTGTATCTTTGCAACATCCAGGACACAAGTGCAAAGATTGAAGAACAAACCAGAGTTAAACCACTGACATGGTGAAACAGAAAATTACAGCATAGCAGGGTACAGGATATGCTTTTTTCCCCCTATAATTTTAAATGTTGTTTAAATTATTATTTCCCCCCAATGTATTAAATTCAGCTAAGACAGTGAATCTAATTCTTACTTTAAGAAAAATTTTTAATGACATTGTCTTTCATTGTAATGCTGGTAATAATAAAAAAAAGGTGTTTTTAACTGTTGAGCACCAAAGCTAAAGGTTCCAACCAAAGGATATAAACTCATTAATTTTATCAAGAATTGCATAACAGAAAAAATGAATATAAAACTTTTTTCCAACTCTAGTTCTCAAAGTTTCCATGTTTTCCTTCTGAAATATCTAAAGAAATAGGAAATAAAATCAAAATCACAGTTTTTAGCTCCCTTATATTTTGTAAGCCTGATAATCCTTCAGATCTTCCCAAACATGCTTAATGTAATTTTTGGAATTCTGGAATTGTTTATTTTTTTTAGAAACAAGATTTTTATTTTTATTGACTAATTGTTGGTTTTGTAATGTTTTCTTTCTTAATCTTTATAAACTTAATCTTTATAAACTACATGCCAAATTTTACTTTACTAACATAATTAATCATTGCTTTTTTTTCTGAATAACTCAAAAGGAGATACAAGAAGTTACCTTGCAAGAATTTTCAGGCTCAGGGTTGTGTGCTCATACAAGACGGAAATTTTCTCAGCCTAAATACCAAAGTGGTCACAGATGCAGGATTGATCACAAACCTTAAAGTTTGCAGCATATCAATCAAAACAAATTAGAAATTGTAATGTACAACAGTGTTAAAAAAATGGGGGAAAATTAATAGAGCGACGTAAGTTTTATGATATTTAATCTGCTTCTGTGCGTGGCATTTTTTAAATATACAGTTTAATTTCAATGAGTATTTCCTATCACAAAGGCTCGAATTATCCTTTCAGCCATAAAAATCATCAGTTAGAAAGTATGAAGCGGGAGTTTAGGCATTATAAAATTTTACATGAAAGGTATGTATTTCTTACTGAGGTGGAAGATATGACTACATTTTAATATATATCTAATATTAGTTAATAGCCCTCACCTCCCGAGAAATAGAATAAATTATTTTTAAGGAAGCTAATAATTTTTCAGAGTTCTACTCTCACAGGCTAATTCTTTTGATGACAGACAGTTATTTAATTGGGTTTGGGTTAGTAGAGAGTCACGGGTAGAAGTGATGCAGCTGCAGGACAAATGGAGCCTCTGATACAGCAGAAACATCAACGTGGCTTCAGTCCCGAGGTGTTTAGAAGAGTTGGACACTGGGACTGGTAATTCCCAAGCCAAAACTAGGAATAATCTACTCCTCTCCACTTTTGACACCCACAGGAACTGCCAAGCAGGTCTGATATAGGCTGGAAAATGGTTTTAAGTCGTACATAGGCTTCAGACACTCCTTCTGAAACTTGGGACAGAGAACTGCTTTTGCGATTTAAGAAAACTTACGTAAAACTTTATAGAAATTAATTGTCTGTTGTAAGAAAATGTGCTGACAAATCCAGTAGGCTCAGCTCCTGGGGCAGAGAAGATGCTGTGATATCTGCCTGCACTGTTTGGAGTCACCATCTACCTCGGTTGGTGTGGTGGAAAATGCTGAAGTTTATCTACATGGAGCAGTTGAGTGTGAGGGAGAGGTTACCAAACCCAGCTCTTTTTGGTGCAGGAAAAAGGTGTGTACTGTTGCTGGGTCGGCGTGGCAGTCACTCTGAACACAAATATGAAAATAGGAAAAATAATCTTAACGGCTGTGACGGTGCAGCCATCATGTATTATGAATTCCAGAACACTGTCTTCTATGAAAACATTGTTCTGAAATAAAAATCATTATTTCATTATAGTTGCTCTACTGACTTTAATAACTGCATTCCTGTTATGCCAAAATCTGCATACCTTTTTCCCCTCATTTCTTTTTTTTATGGCTTATTTGTCCATTCAAAATGTTAAAAACTGTCTTCTCACAGAAAGTAGTTAACTGCTTCAGATGAGATTTCTTTTTTTTTTTTTTAATTTTTGTGGTTTTATTTTTAAATCCGAATATTTAAAATATTTAAATCTGAAATATTTTTAAATGAACCTCGGGGATATTTAGAAAGAACAGAGGAAGAAGGAAAGAGTATTAATAAACAGAGAAATATGGAAAATAAGGGAATGTCACCACTGTCTTTTCAAAATCAGATGTACATTTACATTCTAGGGTCTTAACCTCATCAGTCTAATAGATTTATATTTAAACAGGCATTTAGCAGAGCAGAAATGCTTTTCCTGTCTAATATATTTATGACCTTGACGGCCTTTCCTTTATTTTTCCTCTTTCTCTTGACCTTTTATTGGAACACACTTTTTAACTGTGAAGTTGTGAATGTCGTAGAGCTTTGCTGGAGGCACATTAAGCTCATTCAAAGCACAAATGTTACTGTATAAAGTTCACAAACTTTCATCTATTTTCCGTCTGGAAAAGAAAGGTTAAATATTCTTTTTTTTTTTTTTTTTTAAGGCAGTACTTGGACAGTGATTAGTTGAAAGCCTGCTAAACATAAGTGGCTCTTGAAAACGCTGCCTTGATTGTAAATGAACATCAAACTGCTAGAGAAATAAAAACATGAAATTTCCATGCCTCCAAAATATCAAAATTCAATGATTTTTTTTTTTTTTGAGAAAATCTAAGTTGTTGTTTGGCTGTGCCCGTGTGGGAAAGGAATATTGGATTGGTGTTATGGCAAGAGTACAATGATATAAGTACCTGATGAAATATTCTGTTTTCCACTTTCAACTCTGTCCAGTGCAGTGCTGTGGACTGAACATTTGTTACCCGTGGAAGAGCTTCAGATGCCCTTCTGGAGCACAGCTCTTTTGCTTCATTTCACCCAAAAGAAACCCAGGTCATGCACTCAGAGGGTGCTCAGTGTGGAACCTGGAGTGGGGAAGGTTGGAGTGGGTGGTGGCGAGACCCTCCCAGTCTCTGCTGAAACCCTCCCAGGGCATTATCTTGAATTGTGTTTTGCTGTTCACAGCTTGGAGCTATTTAGGCCTAAATTCTATTTTTAGCTGAATCTCAAGAGAGAATAAGTGTTTAGATCACTGTTCTTCGTTTTCAGACTTCTCATCAGCCAGGTTAATAATACTTTTGAATGTCTGTTTTTCCATGTTGGCAAACAACTGGACCTTTCTTAGGGGTGTATCTGCTGGAAAAACAATTTCCTTTGCTACTGGCCACTGTTTTTATACTTTTGCACAGTCTTTATGGTTCCTTGTGGCTCCGTACACAAAATTCCTACTGCTTCTGTACCCACTTCCAGGGTGTGAGAAGGGGCTCTGTCTGTAGTTGGTGCCTGCTGGAGTTGGTTTGAGGATGATCAGAAATGGTATAAAATACAGAAGCCATAAAGCAGCGTAGGGCCCTGTTTGAAACTGGTATTCACCTTTGCTGAAAGCACCAACAGTGTCTGTCTGTGTGTGACAACCTGAATTTCTTGTTCCCATTTCATTCTCAAGCTGTTCCCATGTGTAGAACACAAACCACTCAGTCTCACACAATGAAACACTGAGTATTTTTGTATCGCTGGGTTTTTTTCATCCTTGTTGTCTTCTTAGTGTTTGTCCCTGTGTAGATCCCAAGATTGAAACGTCATCTGTCATCTCGGAACTTTTCATTTAGGACATGACTGAAGGTGCAGTTTGTAGCTCAGCTACTAGAGCTGTTTTTGAGGGTGAGTGTTTGGGTCACTACAGCCTTTTAGCCGATTTCCTTCAGGCAGATGCTGTGCAAATAACCATTCTTCTCCTGTTTCTCCTCCTGGCTGAGCCTACAGGACCCTGGGTAGTCTTGACAGCCCTGTAACAATTTCAACCTGGAGACTGTCAGTATTCCTCTAACAGCATCTGTTTTCTGTATATCAAACTGGTCATTTTATTTGAACAATTGGGCTTATTTGACTTATAGATGCAGTAGTTGCTGTAATGAATTCATGAAATATGCATATGGTGGACTAGAGGAAGCTATCAAGACTCATACATTTTGCATGGAGCTCGCTCACTTTTTTCCCTCTTCCCACAGGTCTCCTCCCTCCTGGATAACGTGGCTTAGTGCATAAGAGTCTTATGTTTTCAATAAACGCTCCTCTTCAGGAGCCTCATTGTCAAATTTGCATTTTTAAGTGTGGGTGTTAAGACAGATTTATTCCAAAACTTTAAAGCTCCAAAACCATCAGGAAAAAAACCCCCCCAAAAAAAAAAAAAAACACCAAAACCAAAAAGTCCTCCAAACTGGAAATAAGGGTTGCAGAGGATGGCTGCTCAAACAGCAGTGGGCAGCATGGCAAGCCAGAGTCAGGAAGCAGAAAATTCAGCAGCAGGATGTCTTTCATGCTTTAAATAAAGCCCCGGGCAAGGCCTCTGACCGGAGCTGCATCTGGCAAGAAGAGCCATGCTGTTCAGCTGGCCCTTCCTCCTGCACTGGCTGTCCTTCACATTCCCTTCCTAGGCTTCCAGGTTTCTCCTGCTCTTCTGTCCAGCAGCGAGAAGGAAAAAACAGAGGTCTGTGTCTGGGGCTCTGAGGCCCCAAAGATGGGGTCGCCTTCTGCTGCCTCAGCGCCGCGCTCATCAAACACCACGATCCAGACATCAAATGTAGGAGGGATTTGGTGCAGGAAGAACTTGGAGGTGTACAGGTTTTGTGGCGTAAAAAGGCAGATCGTGGGTGCCCTCATGCTGCATTTGTGCTATGTTTAGCATTTCTGGCTTTGTCTCTGGAAGACAGAAATGTCAGGGGGACAGAAGGGACAGGCAGGACATTTGAGGAACAACTGAAATAAAAACAAAGCCTGGGCTTTGAAATGCTAATTGAAGGCAGAATGCAATGAAATGTCACATTGCATCCAGAACTCAGAGAAAGCTGGATTCTCCTCTCATGCCTCTTGCATATCTGCACCCAGAAGCTGGCAGTGAAGGGGAATGTTCATCCAAGTGACTTTGCCTTGGTACTGATAAAAATTTCACTCCAAACCAGTTGTGTTAGAGCTGCTGTGTGATGGTTACACACTGCAACTGTAACAGCCAGCAGAAAACCTTGTGAGCCAACGTGAGGACTTGTTCCTTCACCTCTTGGGCAGGTGCTGGCTCATCTGGTCTGTGCATTGTGGGTATCTCTAATGTACTCCTGGTGCTCATGCAGGGGTGCTGAGGGTGTGGATTTAGGTAACTTTGCTCAAAGAAAACCACCACACTTCTTCCAGCTAAACCAACTGTGGGGTTTTTTAGTTTTTTATTCCCCTTTTCCCTTGTCTTGCTGTTTGCTGAAAGAACGGGGAAAAAAAAAGCTGAAATATTTTAAAGGAGTTTTCTGGTGGAGCTTTGTTAAGGAGTGACCACATGGTGGATCAGAACATTTCAGATATTCAGATCCAATGTGGACTGGGAAATAAAAGCAAGTCAAGAAAGGAGATTAAAACTGAGTTCAATTTTAATGCATTAATTTATCTTGAAGAAAACACCAAAACTCGTCCTGAAACTTAAATTAAGAGAATAATCTGCTTGCTTTATTTTTACAGTGATTATTCTCTGTTTCTCTGCTTCTTGCAGGCTAAAGCTACATTGCTGTAGCAGATTGGTAATTTCAATGCCATAGATATGTATTTACAGTGAGCAACAGCTGAAGTTTTAAATCCACATCTCTTTATCACGTGAACTGTAGAGCTTCAGGCAAAACTGTGGAGTCCACAGAGCTCTGTAGTGTGGGGAGAACTGTTATGTTCAGCTCTGCACTGTTTGATTTTGGCCCAGCTTTAAGACATGTAATAGTTTAGCATGTTCAGCTGTAATGTGCTATTTCTGTGGGCACCATACAGACCTCAAAAGCTTTCAAATGCATTTGCACCCACTCTGATTGACAAACCCAGGAATTATTTGTGCTAAAGAAGGAGAAACGTGACAGGCCCTGCAGAATGTCCCTGTGGCCTTTGGATTAAAGATCTGATTTTAATCTCTCATTCTTGTTGCAGATATGACATCTCTGTTTAGTGGGAAAACAATTTGCTTTTGTACATAAGCTACAGGGCTGCCAAATGTGGCTTTGAAGATACAGGACTGGTGTTAAGAGGAGTATTGAATGCTGAAGGAAGTTTTTGGCAGATATTAACTTGCTGTGAGTTAAGTAACATCAGACTGAGAACAAATGATTTTGAACATCAGTGAATGAAGACCCTCATCAGCTTTCTGTTGCCTATCTTTAGAGTAGCAGATACTTCCCTTTTATCTCCCTGCCCTGTTTTGTGAGTGTTTTTGAAGTGCAGATGTTGGAGGGTTTCTGGCTTATGTTAATCTATGGGAATTTTGAAAGTTGACTTATTAAAAACAAGACAATTCTCTCGTGCATTAGGGTTTTAATATTTTTCTCTGGCACCTTCCCAAAACAATAGACTTCAAGGACACACCAGGTACTTTCTGTTTACAGGCACATATTTCACTTTTTCAATCAGGCATTGTTTTGTTAGGTTTATGTTGCTCAGCAAATTGCTGCCTGTGAAATGCAAAATGGATTATTCGGTAATTAAAATATTTCAGGTTTATGAGAGAGTTTGAAATCAATAAAATATTCTTATTTCAGTGGAATGGAGCTATATGTCTGTTAGGACAGAATCCTGTAAGTCATAGAGCAGTAGAAGTAAAACTAATAGGTGCTTTCCATTTCCTTTGGGATTGTTCTCCACTGGATAGTATGTTTGCTACCAGAATTTTTTTCTCCATCTAATTTATATATCCCAACAGTTGGACCTTGTAATGTGTCTACTATTTTTCAGATGCAATTTAAGAAAGTGTCTTTGGTGGAATCCTTTAATATTACAACTTTGATTTGCAACATGCCTTAGAATATGAAATGAAAAGCAGTGCAACACCTCATAGTACTAAGACTTCTGGACAGCCCAGCATCTTTGGCCAATAATTAAGGAAACTCAATAGCAGAGCCAAGGAAAAAGAATATAAGGATTTCTTAGTGCTCTGAGTTAACCTATTCTGAAAGAAAAATGAAAGAGAAATAGGACAAATAATAATAATTTTTTAAATATGTTTTTGTAACCATAGTAATTCATGTAGTACATTTAATATAAATGTCACCTGCCAGAAATACAGAAACTTCTACTTTGAAGAGAAAAATACTTCCAGGTGTATAATTTTGTCAAGGGTAATGTTAACGTTTATCATGGCCAAATCTCTGCAACTGATAAATATTGTTCTGTTTCCAGTTTTTTGTTTCCCCCTACTGACATTTTTAAACCAATGCTCTGCAAATGTCAGTATTGTTAATTTTACATCTTGGAAAGGTGAAAGGTTAGAGAGTTTTATATTGAGACACAGAAACATCATAGAAATAAATTGAAGTTTAATGAGACTTTGAGTACAGTGCTTTTAAGACTACTGTTTTTTTAGGTGCAGGTTATGTGCATGTTCTTTATTTCTCTGCAGCATTTATATTCTGTTAAATAATTTCTTGGGTTTGCTTATTTTAATAAATATGTCTGTAAGCCCATGAAAACTGGCCATCAGTTGAAACAGCATCGTAAAATCACGTTTAAAGCTGACAGGGAAGTTATAATTAAGTAAACTCATTTGAAAATTAGTCCAGGAATAAAAAACTTATTACGGTGCAATCAAAATTGTAGTGCTATTTATCCACTAGAAAAGTTGTCTACAGGGAAAGAATTTTCGGCTAATTTGAGGGAATGGCACTGATGAACAGAATGAACTGTACTTGCATATCAGCCACATGCAGTGACACTTATCACCAAGATACACAGAAGTTTTCTTTCCTTGGTTAAGAATGAGCTTCATTCTGGATCTCTGTCATCTTCCTCCTTCCTTTCCTCCAGCCTGGCATGACCTTCCCCATGGAAGCTGCACAGAGGTCGAATGTTAAAGCTTCCTGAAGGTGAAGAAGACAAACAATCTCAGTAAAAACCTGCCAAATTACAATTTCTAATGCCATTGTCACTTAGGAAATGAAGTTGTGGTGAAAAAAGAAATTTAGAAAAAATCCTACTTTGCTTCTTGAGAAACTCCTGACTTTCATTAGGATAATTTTTGTTGGTCTTTGATGCTAAAAATGGAGCAAAGATCAATTGACTACCACAGCATAAAAAACGTGAACTAGCAAAGATTTGAAGATTTAATGCAGCAAAAAATTAATAATTTGAAGAATTTTTTGAAGTCCTTTGCCTTAAATAGAGTCCCGTGGAGAGATTTAGATTTCCAGGTCTCCTATTAGGTGCTGCAAATACTGATGGCTAATGAACAAATAGATGTACAATTCAGGATTAACACCTGTACAGGTGTGGCAGTATTTACAGAGATTGCATGGGGGAAAGGTGGGTAAAAATTTGTGTTACTGCAGCTTAAAAGTAAACCAAGGAAAGTTACTGTCAGCACCCAGGTAAGAGATTTGCTTCCATAAATGTATGAAGTGGGAATGTTCAGTCAGGTGTTTAAACCTCAGGGTGAAACGTGCAGCACCTGGACTGGGTGTCTGCTACTGGTTTTCTCTATATTTTGAAATCTGTGCCAAGAAATGTTGTTCAAAGTATTTTGTGTCTTACTCGATATCTACAAAAACAAAGCATGAGATTATGAGAAATGTGCTTCTCTTTGTGACATTGAGTGGGTTGTTTTACTCTCTGAGCTTTTCCCTGATTTTTCTCATGGCTATGAATCATTTTATGTGGGATGTTTAAGCATGCTTTGGTGCTTTCACAGGTGCAAAACTTTGTTAGACCAGCTTCTCTTTACTGTGTTAGTACCATAAATGTGGTTTAGGATGAAACCCTGTAGTTCTGGGAGGTGGAGGGTTTTTAAACTTACTGACTTTGGTGATTTAGTTTGTCACAGCTCTATGGCACATTGAGAAGGGAGTGAATCAGTGAAACCATAAGAAATGGCTGGATGCCATGCAGGTGTTCTGCTTGTGGGGTCTGAGGTTATACACCTGCCTGGTTTTTATTCTCATTTCTTATTCCTCCAAATCACCTCTTTGTGATTTCACTGCTCCTACCAAAAATAAGTCTGTCCTTCCTGATATCCCTGCCGTTGGAATAATCCCTTCAGCCAAACTGTCTTCTGAAATGCTCCTGTGCCCTTCCAGCCCTGTGTTATTTGTGTCCTTCACATAATGCTGATGCTACTTCAGCAACATTTCCCAACACCTGTCCCTCACTTTCTTCTCTTGGCTAATGAGCCCAAGGCAGGGAAACCCAGCACAGCTCAAGTCTGGTGCTTCCCCTCAACTCACCTAGTCAGCTGCCTGATTAACAGTTAGGAATAGCAGGTGACTGCAGCTATTTTTCCACGGTTTTTTGAATTTACAAATTAATAGGAATACAAATGCTTTGCAGTATTTTCCTAGGGGTACAGGCTGCAGTGATCCTACCAAGAATAATTTGGAACTGGGATTCTTCTGTTAAAGTATCTAGTCTCTTATTGACGATTCAGTTTTCATATGGGAGAATGATATTCATATTTAAATTATCAAAACCCGATTTCCTTCTTTTGTCTTCTGAAGCCATATATCACACACGTGATCCGTGAAAAAAACTAAATTCATTTTAATACTGCACAAGCACTAATCTTATTTCTTATATCTCTCCCTGTTTTAGATTTAATTCTTGCATTAGAAAAGTTACCAACAAAGAGTAAAGTAATATTTCTAGCTGTTAGTGTGGGATGAGAATATTTCAAACATCACATTGATCAGCATCCTGTGGGAAATAACCTTATCTCTCTCATGTGATTTGATTGAAAGAAAGAGCTTGCAGAAAAGGTTTATTGCTGACTAAATGTGGGGACTTGTCTGACCTTTCTGCTTAAAATGTTATTTCAGATCAAATCTATCTATTAAAGAGCTGTACTATAAGTTTCAGCATTTAAGAAAGCTCAAGTATGCACTTGTTATCTTCACACAGATCTCTCTCAGCTTATCTTCATTCTCTGTCTTCAAGCCATCTGGCCCTTTCCTATGGTCATTGTTTTCCATATTAATTAGTACAGTGTCTGCTGACTAAATACAGATTTAAAGATTTATTTCCTATGTGCCTAACTGTTTGAGGGAGGAAAAAAAAGAAACTAGGAGAAATATAGCAATGCTGCTTGGAATTTGCAGTCATTAGTATAAAGCTGCGAGTGCACTTCTGGGTGTTTAGGCAGCTTGAATAATTTAGGCCCTTTATATATAGCTGACTTGTCTCATTTGATTTATCTTCTTCACATGGGATTTTGTACTATTTCTGGGTACTTTATTATCACTATTGTCTCTCACATTTGTAATACAGATGGAAGCACAGAGCATGAGCAAAAATTTGAGGGAGAGGGTAGCATCTGCTTACCCTCAGTTGATTTAGCAGTAAGTGGTATGAAAGCACATTTAGCCTTTCCCATCAAAGATGAAATTCAAGCTCTGTGAGGCACCAGGACCTTATTTTTATCTTTCACATTTCAGCCTGCTATTTCTCCAATTTTCCCCAACATTTTCAAATGAGCAGCATTGATGATCACTAAAGGTATAGGTTTATTTAAAAAAAAAACAACAAACCACCAAATCCTTTCTGTTGGTTCTTGTGATGGTTTCTCAAAGGTGCTTTGCTCCCGACAGCACGTTTTCTGTTTGAAAATGAAAAGCAGGGTTTGAGTCGTGTGAAAACTTTTCACCTCCTCTGTCATGTGAAAATTATTAGCCATTTCTCTGCAGAAACATCTCTCTTATTTGGAGACAAGTTGCTATGTTGACTCTAACACCGTCTAACACATGCTAACAGTCTGTGTCACCCTTGCAGGTCCTGCTGCAGGGGGAATGTGCTTTTGAAGTAGGTACTGAAGGACACAGACCTGATATAGCAGGGCCAAGAGAGCTGGTTCAGGGTCAAACAGAAATTTGATTGTTTCTAGGTTTTGGTTTTTTTTTGTTTAATCTCTTGTGCTCCTTTGTGATGACAGTAGAATGTGCAGCGCGTGCTTTCGCCCTTGAGAGTTTCAGCACCAGCAAACACACAACATCAGGAAGCTGGTGGTGGTTTCTCCACCTGCAGAGCTGTGGTCCTTTTTCTTCCTCTTTATTTGTTGAGGTTTCCCTAAAATGTGCAAGGTGGTCCTGAGAACAGGAGGTGCCCTGGTGAACCATTTCCATCTTTGCCTTCAGATATCGATGCAATATCTGAGAGGGCTCTTGCTCTCTGCTTCTTTATAACTGCCAAGACTGTGAGAGTCACGAATACTTCTGTGCTGTGGGCTGGGGATTGGCTCTGGTGCCAATAAATGCCCCTGAAGGGGTGAATAGATTGTGGAGTGGTGTGTACCAAGAACACACAAAATTTAAAGTCGTACCACGCAAACCTGGAAAATTCGGTCTTTCCTCTACATGGCTGTGTACATACCCAGTGACAACCAAACAACATTTAAAAGTGTGCTGTGGAGGCTACACCAAATCCTATGTTGTGAATTATTTGAGTGAAGAAGCATTAATCACTTTTAGTGCTTATGTCTACTTTGTCATTCTATCCTGTGCTCTTGTAGATGGTATTTTATTGTATGCACTACTGCATATTGCAATATTACAAAATTGCTTTATGCAATTGAAGGCACACACAGTTAACTATCGAAAGAAAGTTTCAGTCTAATTCTAACACCTAATAGGTGTTGCAAATGCCTCATGTGTCAATATAAACCCATATATTTTGTCCCCTCAAGCACTCTGCCAATCTTGAAGAAGCCTGTATTTTAAAGACTCTAATTAAAAATGTGCTCTGATTTCAGTAGCACACAGTTGCTAAATGTTCCTTTTAAAACCCCAAGTTCTTCCATTCACTTACAGTTGCTAGTTTTCAGTGACAAAGCGATCATTATGATTGTAATTAAATATTTATCATACAGTTCTCTTTTGTCATTTGGATGTTACAAGGCAGGCAAAGATATACTTTAAAGGCTGAGTAGTAAGCTATATTATGATAGTATATCAGGCAAATGAGTGTTTGATGGGCTGTGTTAACGTGAGCTAAAAATAAAATCCCATCTGTTCACCTTTCAAACTGCATCAAGACACTGCATATGGGTTGTGGAATAATTTAATGAAACGCAAATGAAAATATGTTTATTTCCATCTTGCTGAAACAAGTGAAACAGGCAACTTGTTAGTAAAGATGTTTTAACAAGCAAGGAACTGTGTGCTTATGGCTTTTCTGGAACATAGTAGCACTGCATTCGTTTAAGAGCATAAATAAGTAGATATAGAAACAGAGATGCTCATTGAAGACGCTGTCTCTAATAATCATATACAGCTCATATCTTGATTGCTGGTGCCAAGAGTTTGAATTATTTGCACAATTAAGGATTAGCATTAGCATCAGACCTGCAGATGCACTGTATATGGTGATCTTAGGAAACACTGCTTTGTAATGCTCAGTTTTCTTATAATTGAACGAGTTCCCTTAATTTGTTGGTCGTCTGTAGGGAAACTTTAGAGCCAGGGGCAGATTTACCCCAGCTAATGATCTGTTCCACAACAATAAGCTGCTGCAGGGGATGGTGTGCGCTCTGTACCGTGGCTGGGTGCTGGACAGTGTGAGGGAGATCAGGGCAGGCACCGCTGTCTCTGAGCTCCTGCTGATGGTGGTATAAGTTGAAGCCATTGGGGCGACAATAATTTTTGTGTGCTCGGGGTTTTGGAACGTGCTGCTTCTTTTAATGCTTGTAGTGGAATGACTTTTTTTCTGCTCTTCCAGGTAATTGTTGTCTTTGATGTTGATGCCGTTGAGTTCATCTCTGTTGTGCTGCAGGCCCTCATCAATTTT